>NC_143190.1:1302500-1608541 GCF_051530095.1 Phoenix dactylifera
CAATAATAGGCCATCTGAAAATCAACGATTTACACCACTGATTTTGATCTGTACCTCTAAAAATGCTTAGAAATAAAAAAGAAAAAAATCATATGTTTTGGAGAACTCTAAGAATGCAACAAGTCCATGCGAAATACACAAGTTAGGAGCAGGACTCCGACCTGCATTTTGGAATAAACCCAAAACTTCCTTCTTTACAATGTCCATTGTATTAGCTTGCTAAAATATATGACAGGATGTTAAAATTGGCAACCTACATTGTTGTCTTGTTGATCACTATCAAGAGGTTATCACTGTCAAATACTATACATACAAACATAGGGGCACACATGCATGAATATATGTGGGAGAAACATTTTCAATATCATCATTACTATATCTTTGAAAGAAACTTTCAGTTTTTCATTCTTCTCAAAAACTCTATCTTATATTACAGTATCCTCTACCATCCATTCAATCTCGAGTCTTGAACCAAAAGTATTATCCATTCAATTTTTATAGTAAAATGAAATAATTTCATGTGGAGCTCTTTATGTGATATTCCATGCTTAAAAAAGTTTTATCTGCTGATTTATCTTGTTTGGAGCTCTTTCTATAATATTTCATATTGAAAGGATTTTTGGTAGTTGTTTAATTGTTGAGAGGAAGAATGAGAAATATGAGAGGGAGAGAGAGGCCCAAATTCTGTTGCCTCTCAGCTGTTGAAGGCCATCTTTAGCCTTATTGTAGAAGTGTGTAGTTTTAATTTAAGATTTTATGGGCCAGTCAATTACATTTCATATAATATGTAGATTATAATATGCTCTGTGATACTCATACATAAATGTATAACTAAGGTGGACTGCAATGGTTGACAATGTGGGTAGTGTGTCTCATATCCATGAATGATAAAAGTAAACACACATATATACATATTAAGGCATGCATTATACATTTTGACAATAACATTCTAGTGAGAAATCATTTTTTCCAAGGATGACATAGCTGACAGAAGAGAGAATTGGTTAATAACCATGCAATGGAGTTGGTTCCTCAAAATGTTAATATATGAATCACATTCAGCAATGCACTATCAGAAGTATGGACGACAGTGACAGTGTATAGCTTCCTTTTTATTGTAAATGAATGCTATATTTCAATGAAAGACGATATGTTCAGAATTTATTGTAACATAATCCTTAATTTTATTTTAAACACAAGTGAAAAACAAATTGAGTTCCCCCTGCTGTTTGCAGAATGCAAAAGGAGTTGCAAAAACGCCAAGACATGGTTGCAAATTTGAAATCTAAAGCAAATCAGATGGCATCTGCATTGAACATGTCCAGTTTTTCTAAGAGGTAAAAATCTGAAGCAGGAGTCAATTGTTGTAAGGATGATACCACATATTTTCTCTTTATGTATTAAATATTTAAATCTTGTTTTAAGACTAGTTTTTGTTGGTATACTTTGCAATTGTCATTCTGTTTTCTGTCACAATTAGTTTTTTGTTGAATACTAAGGGGGGTCTTCTTTTTCCTTGTGAAATTTAGGGAAGACTTACTTGGACCAAGTAAAAAATCAGTTGATGAGATAGAAAGAACTTCGGGGTTAGATAACTATGGTGTCGTTCATTTACAGCGGCAGATCATGAAAGGTATGTTTGTTTGATTAACTGAGGATTACAAAATAGCCAAGAAAGCCTTATACGAAGTCTGGCTGAAGAATCACATTAACAGAATGAAGGGAAACTGTCCAGTGAATCCCATGATTCTAGTCAGCCCCCCAGTTTTACCTTCTTTACAAGTTGGCTAGGTTTTGCCTGGAGAGAAAACCCTTACTTTGATGGCTAATCTTCCACTGAGACATCATAAAGGAAAGCTTCCATTGCATTTGGCAGTCTAAACATTTACATGCTTTCTCAACACTTATTGGAATGACCTTCTTGGTACTGTCTGGCTTTAATAACTCAAGTTCTGGTTTGACATTATGTGCTGTCTTGTGTTTTCTAGAACAAGATGAGAGCCTTGAGAAGCTAGAGGAAACAGTGATAAGCACAAAACATATTGCATTGGCAGTCAATGAAGAATTGGATCTTCATACAAGACTAATTGTATGTTAGAAATGATTTTATGTGTTTGCCTTATTTCATGGATCGTATTGACACTCTGCAACTCTCCGACTATTGCAGGATGACTTGGACCAACATGTGGACTCAACAAACTCACGGCTTCAGGTAAATCTATTCTGCTATACATTCTGTCTACTTTGATATGTGTAATAATGATAATTTTTTCTTCTCCCCGGTCAGTGCCCCCTTGATTATATTAGGCAAAAAACATTGCACTTTTGGTTGATCAATAACAATAAGTACAGAAAATATCAATCAAGAATGTATTCCAAACTTTATAGATTTTTGATATTAGTTAAACAATATTAGAAAAAGGGGATCATGGTAGAGATAGAAAAATGGAAATATTAAACATGAGATGGACTGCGACTTACAACTTCTGATATATTTACTGTGGTAGACCTTTGAGTATATAGATCTGGTGTCATCACATCAGAACTTAATGACGTAAATTGACCTTTGATTTAAAGGAGTAGATTTCCCATCCAATAAAAACTGCAGAATTTATGAGCCCCTGTTTTGCAAATTTAAGCAATTTGGAATTTTTCCTTTTCTTTTCTTGAGGGGTAAGGAGGTCCATTATTTTTCAACAGAAGAAAACCCAAATATGACTAACGATTTTGGGGGTTACTATTAGTGAGCAGAGAAAATGGACTAGTGTCTCCCCCGATGAGGTTATACCTGAGGTGATATGTTTGAAAAGTCATAATCTCAGGCACTTGCCCCTCAACCACAGACTCATGCATGCATGCATGTAAGCACGCGCACGCACGCACACAACAACAAAAGAAGTGAATTGAAAGCTTTTATGAATTCGGTGATCATCTAGCTAAATACTTGTTCAGTTTGTTGAGAAATAACCTTATAAATATTTTATATAACGTATGCTTGACTATCTTTGCCATTTTTGCTTGCTATTGATGCAGAGGGTGCAAAAGAGACTGGCTGTTTTTAACAGGCGTGTAAAAAGAAGTTGCTCTTGCAAGTGCTTGCTCCTGTCGGTGGGCGCTATTGTGATTCTAGCTGCTATAGCTTTCATTCTTATCAAGTACTTGTAAAAGTTTCCCTGGCAATTTTCTTGCCAGTCACTCTTGTTTTGGTCTGAGTCTGCTCACCAATCTGTAGCATTCCAGGACACTGTCATTTGTTATGCTGGCAATTGTTTTGTTTCCAGGAATTGCGCTTCACTTTACGTGTATGTTTGATTGCAAGACAAAAATTTTTGTTTGTGGAGTCATCCTTCCCCTCTTAATTGCTAGTTTCTAACCATTAAAAATTTTCATTATTTTCTTTCAGACAATTTTTTGTTATATTACACTGAGCATACCCAATAATCCAAATTCTGAATAGTCTGTCTTTGGCAACATTTTTATGCGACAATAATTCTGCAAGGACCTGCCAGCATAATGGATTCATTAAGCTGCTGGCTGCCATACGTTAAGTAATGAAAATCCATACTTCGGCATTGCTAAACATCCAGCTTTACAGAAGGATGGCACTGGTTATTCACTAAGATGCCTAGATTTGTCTGAAGATGATTTAGCTACCAGCTAAGTAGTCTTTGATACGAAATCACTGTTACCAGTATATATGTCGAAATCATTGCATATACTAAACCAAATGATGCAGGTTTTCTTTATTTACAGCAGCAGCAGGTAGGAGAGCAGCTCATCTTTTAACTGCCTTTCTGCATCAACTCCTTGAACTCCTCGTCGGTGCTCTTCAGCATGACCGAGAGAGGGACCTTCACGATCCCCTTCTCCATGAGCTCCTGATGCCTGGGCTTGATCCTCTTCTCCAAACTGAAGGCAAAGAACTGAGGGAACTCCTTCAGGTCCTCCAGTGTGCCAGCCATCTCCCTCACAAAATACTCGTACTTGGGTTTGAAGTTCTTCTCAATGCTGAAGGTGAACAAACCCGGGCACCTCAGCACCATTCCCACAGCCTCCTCCCGGGAGAGCCCCAAGCCCACCAAGTACTGAAGCTTGGGGATCATTGTCTTCTCCACACTGGAGACCAGAAGGATTGGATCCTGGTAGGCAAGTGCATCTGTGTCCCTGAAACCCAGCCTCTGGAGATAGATGAGGGCGGGCTTGAGCTGGTCCCGGACACTGGAGGCTAGCAGCCTGGGGCACTTGTTGATGACCCTCCTGCAATTGGATTCCGGGACCTGGAGGTCCTGGGAGAGGAACTGGAAGACAGGGCGGAGGTCGGAGCGGATGCTGGCGGTGAGGATCTTCGGGCACATCCCCAGGATCCTGCCCAGGTCCTTGTGGTGGATGCCTTTGGACTGGAGATAGGAGATGATGGAGTTGATGGAGTCGAGGGATGCGCTGCGGAGGGCTGGATTGAGGGAAAGAGCCCGGCCGGAGTCGATGCCCATGACCTCCAGGCTGAGGATCTTCTCCCTGACATGGCCGGGGAGTTCAGGGAGAGGGAGAGGGAAGTCAGTTTGCATGGCCCTGGGGGTGCCTGCACTTGAATTCAGAGTCGATGGTTTAGCCGATAGGTTTGATAACTGGGGGGATGTCATGGTGTTGGGTAGCGAGGAGGAGGCACAGAGAGTATGGAGGACTGGCATGCTGCAGCGGGGGCAAGAGAGGGAATGGAGGAGAGTATTGTTATGTTTCTGGAGGTGGATGCAAGGATCTAATCGTAATCCCCACTTTATCTGCTTCTGCCTCGCTGAAAGCTCATTGGTAGCTAAGATTTCATAGGTATGAGAGGCCGACGCGTGGCAAAAGCATGCATCCAAAAAAGACCAGACAAGTGAAGTGATAAAGATAGCTCCCACAAAGTAGCAGATGATTTCACGATAAGTACAGTACACCTGATTGGCCTCTCAGAAGGGGTGAAAACCAATATAAAACAGTCCATCGAAAAAGAAATAAAAAGGAAGAAAAATCAGATAGATCCCAGTAACTTCCTTGGCAAATTCTGAGGCAACCAGATAAATCAGATAAATTCTCATCGTCGTGCGCATGGATGGCGACATCAGAAATGCAGAAACTGAGACATATTTATATGAAATGGGAATTGAAGCAAGAACTAGAGTGGCTTGCCTTAGATTCTTTAAAAGATTAAATTAGGATACATGAAATCCTGGTTTACAGCACAATTAGATGTATGCTAGTCACAGCCCTGAAAAGTTGCGGGGAGTTATTGAGAATACATAGTACACAGTCTAAAAACAAACGTGGTGCGTTCTTCCCTTATCGGAAATCGCATGCTCTGCTTCTCCTTCCTGCGGCAGCCCAGCTGACCTGGTTGTATTGTAAGAAGTTAGTAATCCACCCTGTCATTTCTTCCTCATACAAAGATAGATCCATTACATCTGTGCAAACAATGCATGCTCAAAGTACTCAGTCAAATAACACACAGAATATGTGACTAGAGAGTCCATATTTTGGATTATATTGAATAGTAGTTGTTTTTGGACATGTGAACCTGTGCATCGTATTTGGTATGGGTTCACCCAGAACGCTGCACGGCGTGATGCCCGTGATACAATTGATAATAAACGTCGAAGACATGACAGACTACGAGTGAAAATAGAAATTTCAGAGCAAGATATCCTATAGAACACTTGGTATGTTGAAAGTAATATCCAACTACATGTTAGCATGCCTGAAGGGAACTACTTTCCATAAGGGATACTTGGTCACTTGTCCGACCAGAATTGGGAAATGAAAGGATACTTGTAAGAATGGAAATTGCAGCATCTTCGGAAACTTCATTTCTTTCTTAATCTAAGCAAGAGTGCTTGCTGATCATGTAACTTGCAGGTAAAGAAAATCGAAATATGCACACATACCTAGTGCTTAATTAAATTTTGGTCAGTGTTTTCCCTGGCTTTTACTCACAGAATAGTGTGTCAAAAGTTTCTGGCTAGGAGTTACATGATCATCCTGTTCACATGGAAATGCTCACACGAAGAGTTATGAGTACGGATTATTGGGCACTGCCAAATGCTTTCCAAAAATATAATGCAAAAGTAAAAAAAAAAGATGATGAAATCAATTATGTCCATATGTCAGTACAGCATCAGCAAAAGTACAACATAAATCCTTTATGATACCTAATATTGAGGAAATGTGCACGGGTACAAAGTGGATATATCACCCCCTTCATCTGTTTATTTTGCTCCCTCCCCAATCTAGGACCCTAATAGGAAATCCTGGTTTCCAATCCTTACTTCTCTTTTAGTAAAATGTAAAATTAATCCTTACTCCAACTAGCTTGTCCTCATAGAAATGGTACTACCTGGAGAAAGCTACAGATACTTACAACAGTAAATCAGCCAACATGAAGAAACAAACTGAATACTGAGAAGTTGACCACATAATTAGTGAGACTATCAGATGGATGTCCCAAAAAAATTTTGTATGTAGCTAGGCGATGGTCACTGCATGCCTAAAATGTGATGGTCTGGGTTGACACAGTACATATCGTTGCGGCGCTATGCCAAAACATAGCAACCACTTCCATGCAACTAGTGCATTGGCATGCTTGGGTACACTAGTCTAAGGTTACTTTCTTAATGGATCGATGAATATAATGCTTAACAACAAGAAAAATAAATATGTCAAAACTAGATTATACACCTAAAAGAGGCCAAAGTAAGCACAAGCTGCCAAAAAAGTAAAAAAGAGGGTCGTTTGTGGTCCTTATCAGTTCATAACAGACTGAGAAGAACTAACATGGACCAGCAGAGATTAATATCCATGAAATGGCAGTATGCACTGTACAGTATGGACAGACGCCTTAAATCATCTGTGCATGGGAGCATGTGGCTGGGTGGGAGTGGAAAAAAGTATCAGCAAGTGTTTACTAACATCAGCTTGACAAGCAAGCGTTCTACAAGTTTGTTGCCTGCTTTCCATTTAAACTAAATAAGTAAAATGAAAGAATCACAATCTTTCAACTAAAAAAAGTTAACAAGTGTTTTGCAAAACCAATAGATCATTAAAATCTAAATTCTAAAAGTCTTTCTGGGAACAAGAAACAAGCAGATAGTCAGAATTTACCTTATACAAAGAAGCTGCAGACTCAGACTGCATTGTTTGATTAGGAACATGCCCAAGGGATTGAAAAGTATCTAAAGCATCCAGCGTAAGCTGCCAACCACAAAGAGCTACAGTACTGCTGGAACTTGAACCACTGTCGCTTTCAGAATTAGCAGCTGCAACATTTCGATTTACCCAAGGACAATAACTGCTATGATGCTTAATTGGATCAAATTCTCCAGCTTCTGCTTCATAGTCATTCTCTCCATTTGCTGTTCCTAGAAAACAAATAGCAGTATAGTTACAAGCACTGTGATCGGAGGACAAAGTAATAATCATGCATAAAATGGTGACGACTAACCAAGAAAAACCCTTATTCTCTCTTTAAGTGAACATTGGACCACATCTACATAAACAGTAACACATTATTGCAGAATGTGGACAGTAGATATGATAGAAAGGCACAAAATGATTTCACATGCAAGCACCACCTTAATTGACTTACAGTAATACATACAAAAGTTCATTGATATTTCCAATATGTTATGGAGAATGTAAATTCTTTGCAGCTACACAAAAGTATCTATGAGAGTTCTTTTAGCATTAGACACAACTCATTTATAGCCAGTGTTATGGTAATTCCTGAGTGACATGAAAAATAGTGATGTTTTTGTGTCAGAGAACTCAAAAACATTCCCTTCAGTTAAAAAATCAAGCTTGAATTGAAGACATGATTTAAAGAAAGATAAGGAAAGTCTTTCACAATTAAGGCTTATGGTTATGATACATAACCAAGCATGTTCCTTAAGTGGCAATACATATATTAACACCAAAATGTAATCCAAGTCCTTCAAGCATACTAGGCAAATTACAAACACAGAATAGCAGATGAAGACAAGAGTGGCATACATTAACGAAATCACCAGTATAGCCCTCTCCACATAGGAGGAGGGGTGAAGAAAATAAACATTACATGTACACAAGATGAGTTTCAGAGACAATAGACCAACCATACAAACTTAACTTTGAGATTATGAACAGATCTAATGATGGTTAAAAGAAATAAATCCTGTCAACACAAAGTAGGATAACCAATCAAGGAACTATGGAGATTTGACCATATCTAATTATATCACAATGAGGGAATTGAGCCCATGGGGATGTCATTTTTCTAAAAGAAATTGCCATTAATTTTTTAAGAAAAACATTATTCAAAGGAAAACATTCTAATGGCATGTTACTGTACGGGAATAGAGCCCAGCTGCTTAGCATCTCCAATAGTTCATACTTATCCCTAGTTCATCTTTTTTCCTTACAAACTGTCCTTCCAAACCTTTTTGAATTATTATTTGTTAAATCTCAAGTGTATTGTTCCCCTTTTAAATGTGCATTTATATGTAAGTATTTATCCCAACATTCACATGTTGGAACTTGCTTATAATATCGATCCAAGCTAAGTCAAATAGTTAAATATTGGAACTTGTTATGACCTCAACCAAAGTCAATAATTTCTGCATATCACATCATAGTAGACATGTTAATAAAAAATCCATATAAAAGTTTCTACTGACAGTTCAAGAAAGCTTGAAATGTTTATGCAGAGAAGAGAAAAACCAATAAACGAGCACATGAAAGTACCTGTCCCATTTTCAGGAACATAATCTGATCCCAGGAGTGTACGATCATCAGTGGCAGATGCCTTGCCAGTCTGAGTCACCTCCTCTTTGGATGCTTCATAATTGGAATGTATTATTGCATTACAAGAAAGTGAAGGATTGGCATTGCTGTCCTGACCCAAGGTATGGCTAATCTTCTTCCCACTTTCAACAGAATCAGATTTTGTTGAACCATAAATTTTTGGCCCACCATCAGCTCTTCCTACCGATCGAGACATCATGTCTTGACTATCACCGTGAGGATCATCTCCACCAGTTTCTTCTGGGACATAACCATCTATTAGTCCAGGTCCTCGAGCTGATTCACCAGTCTGCCTCAGATTCTCAGTGACTTCAGGGATTGGTTCTGCATCATCAACGGAGCTATTTGCTCTATGCACAGAAACATCAGCTCCATGGATTTCAGCTTCATGACTTGCACCCATACCAACACTCCCTCCACTAATTCCTAAACTAAATCTGTCCTTAGCATAAGCTGTGTCCGTTTCTGCATTTAGAATTTCTTCCCCCTCATTTGTGCTGCTGCCTCCCATTTCTCTGGCAACACTTCCAGCAGCAGGTTGTATGCAAGTGCTTTGCTGTGCTTGATTGCTGTAATTTAAATCCAATGCCTCTTTCATGTCAAAGTTGCTCTGCATGCTTGGAGAGGGAAATTGAACAGCATCAAGATCTCCTGGATAATTCTCAACACTTTCCATAGAATACTCCTCAGGGGTATGATAAATTGTATCCATTGCAATAACAGAGGATGCCTGAGCAGAATCTCTTGTGGATGGGAGGCCAGCAGCTGCATCACTCTCTTCTTTAAAGGCATAAACTTTATTGACATCTATATCTATATCAAAGCATAAATTATGACGAGGACCAGCACCGGAAGAATCTATCCTGCATGATGGATGGTATGTATCAAAGATATCAAACCCACGAGCACGTTTGTGGGGGCCATCTGAATCCTGTGTACCATCACCAACTTCATCACCATCATGGTTAATAACAGTCCCTTCAACACTGTCAGCCTGCTGAATCCTGTCCTGTGGCCTGTCAACTGTGCTTCCACCTTCCTCCAGGCAACGCTTCCTAGTGCTTGGACCCCATGACTCATGTGAAACTGCATGGTCACCAACCTCACTACCAGTAGGCTGGCCAATCATTAGATCTCTCCCCATTCCACCATCATCAAAATGTCGTGATGTTGCTGGCATGCCAGATTGAATAGATGGTAATCCTCCAGCCATCATGAGGTTCAAATCCACGCCAGCATTTGATAGTGATTTTCCCTCATCAGTTGTTGCTGCTTCATCACAACCCTCAATCTGCTCCTTCTCCATTTCCTCAGCAGCAACCCATCCATTGATTGCACTGGCTGCACTAACTCCACGTGTCGATGACTTTTTCTTGCCCACATCAGGAGTATCAGCATTGGGGCCAAAACATGGAGGACGAGGCACTGTGTGGAAATCCCAGATTCTGACAGTAGCCCCACATAAGCTGCAATCTAGTAATGGAGATCTCATGCTGCACCTAGATTCTTTAGCAGTCTTCAACTTCTTTCCAGCATCTTTCTTTACTGAGACAAGGAATGCATTCTTACTAAGTTGGGGAAAGTGAGAATGATGAAATTCATCTTCGGTCGGGTCAACTGAGCATGCATTTCTAGCAGAATGAGCTGAATTCTCTTCACAGTCTTGAACATTTGGAAGCCATCTAGGCTCCCATCCACACAGGCTTATAAGCTTCTGTGCTTACTCAAAATTAAATGAAGGTTAATTACATGCAAACAAGTAAGAAGCCACAAGTCCAGATCAAGCAATGAAGAAATGAATGATAATAGTAAATTGTAAAACATCAAGGAATGATAGAAGAGCATACATGAGAATGGCTCCAAAAGGAATCATCTCGAGGGATTTCTAATCCTGGTGTGCTATCTGCTTTACAGCCTAATTCCCCAGATAAAAATGTATGTGCTTGTGACAGAAGGCGATCAGTTTGACTACTCCTTGTGAGCCTCATAGTCTCAACTGCAGATGAAGCTATTACTGGAAGGGAGTGAAATTGCAAAAGCCCATCATACCGATCTTTATAACCCCCAATAAGTGCCGATGGAGGAGTTGGAGGGAACTGCACCAAGCTGTCAGCACAGCAATTCCCTCTCCAAGGACAAGTAACTTTGTGGCCTGCATCAAGCTGTTCTGCAAATGCTTCCCCAGCATGATCAACTATAAACAGCATAACATGACAACATTAGTAAGTTGGCAAGGCTGCCCAAAATAGTTGGCAAGGAAGCCAAAGAAGAAAAATTGGTTAGCTTTTTTTGCTACTAAAGCAGAGCACAAATGCAGAGGTCAGTCCTAAATGTGACCTATTATGAATGGATGAGGCACTGATAATATTAGATAACAAATTGCATCGTAAATATCTATTCAACAACGAACAAAGATGTTGAACAAGCTGTTCTTCCTCAAAAATTCAATTCTATATTAGTTAAAGATAACAAACTTATGATCAGAAACTGTTACATAACTAGGTCAGTAAATGAAACCACGTATCTCTTTCACAACCTGGTAAAAGCAGCTGGGGTAAATTATGATACAGATTTAGCACCATCCTACAATCATACCTTCAGAAGTTGTCCAGGATGCTAATACATTAAATTTGAGCTGCGCACCGCATGATTCACATTCAATTCTGTCCATATCAGTGTTCATCCAACCTCTTCGAGCACAAGCCAACGAGCTGGCTGCCTGAAAGTTTTATAAATGAAGACTTTCAAATTAAAAAAAAAGACAACATATTGATAACAAGAATACTGGCATGGATATACATAAGATTAAGGATGGCAAGTGGTCGGGTCGGCCAATACCCGTACCCGCCCCGCATTTAAGAACCCTGTACCCATACCCGCCCGGTACCGATCTCATGTTGGGTAGGGGCGGGTTGTGGCGGGTCGGGTTGTGTAGACAATACAAATCCAGTTGGGTTGGATAATTATAGCTTATAGCTATAATTAATGAGATTACAGCTGCTATATAAATGGGAGAAGCTTATAGCTTATTCTCTTATGACCCAATTTTTGATTCATACAGAGAGAATCCTAGTGTACATCAATAATTACAATATATTCTAATAAGAAACAATTCATACATAAGTCAAATTAATTGAGGGCTTAGAAACAAAACAAACAAAAATAATCGAATGTTATGATTTTCACATAATATATATGTTTTCTAAGTTTTAACAATAATAAATTTCTAAATAAAAGGGGGGAGGGATGATCGAGGTGAACAGGGCTGTGATAGCTATCATCTATCGAGTGAACCAGGGGGGTGGATTAAGGTTATATTATATTGGGTCGGGTTTGGGGCAGGGCATACCATTACCTATACTCGACCCGAACCTGCCTCGGGTATTATATCTAAAACCCATACTTGCCCCCGATTTTAAACACGTCAGATAAAACTCGCCCCATTTGGGTCGGTCAGATCAGGTACATGGCTGGTTGGCTAAAATTCCTACCCCTACATAAGATACAAATCTGGGTAAACAAACTGCAACTAAAGATGCTAAGGTGTGTAAACAGATTATATTTGAAGATGAAAATGCACATGCATGATAAAAAGATGAGTGTGTTGGCTACCACTGTTTCACATATATAACAATGGCATACATCTTGGTGTGCATAGAAACCACATCACTGAGCATGTACACATGCATAATCATATATAAGAAAACTTGTTCCTAGTAGTAGTGTCCGGGCATAATTGCAAGCAAATATCTAACAGTTTCACACTATCTAACATAAAAATATTAACAAATACGTATTTCTAACTAAAATACAGACCATCAATACATGGATTAAGAAAATGAAACTTATGAAGGCAATTACACATTGGCACATAAAAATTTAAAGCATACTTGAGAAATTGGGCTAATATTGGAAAGGTACTAACCTTTGGTTTTGCAAACCAATTTGAAGGCTTAAATGTGGCGAGACGCCGAAGTAGATCACCTCGTTCCCATGGTCTGCATGAAGGTAGTGAGGAGCCCAGAGAAGAGCCACCAGCATTTGTGCTTAAAGAAGTCCGAATGGGTAGGAGACCAAAACAGGACAAAGAACCTGCTTTGGAACCATGAGCACTACCATGCCAATCAATGCTGGGCATATTGGTTGGAGCAGCAGCTGAGGATGCCCCAGCAGAACTGATATGTAAACAATATCATGCTTAGTGTGAGCAAGAAGAATAATATCATAAGTCATGTATCTGGAAAATATAACTCAAACAGAAAGATGATACATCTAGAGCTAGAATTTAACTAATGATTTTTTTATTAGTCTTTTTGTTTGTGGCAGTAGAACCTAGTTACCTTTATTGCACCATAATTGTTTTCCTTCCAATATTCACAGCGAAGGAAGGAGAAAAGAAGCAAACTGGCATGACAAAAGCAGGCAATATCAAATGTGCCACTCAAGCATCAGAAGGAAAATGTTGTCGTAATGAACAACTCTCTCTTGATAGTGAACAAAGATCCTTCTTAGAGTCCATAACAGATTTCGTCAGCATTCAAGGAATCCAATTTTAGAAAAAGAACAACATAAAACCCCTCAGCTCAAGACACACACACACACACACAGAGAGAGAGAGAGAGAGAGAGAGAGCAGACAGCTTAAGGAGCCTCTCAATGTAAAAATATCAAGGAGAGACAAGGCATAAAACTTATTGGCATTTTATTGGAAGCCAAACCTGTGAAGTCAACCCCAGGAAATTAAATACTCTGCAGCATAACCCAATTCTTTTGCAGCTGCTATTAAGAACTTACATAGACAGAAAATCAATACCGCAGTTGACAACTCAGTTTCCACCTACAACAATGCTTTCATTAAATATATCACGTGAATTTAGAAACTTTTTGCCATAGAAAGACTTCCCATAAAAAACGCACTTAATCTAAATAAAGAAATCCCTAAAATCCCGCATTTCCATTAAAGACGCTATTTATTATAAATTGCATCGACATCCTTAATTTATCTGATGAAACTCCACATAACCCGTAGAAGCCCCAATATACCAACAGCATTAGGCCCTGTTTGAGGGAGTTGTTAGTAGTAGAGCTTTTGGAAGTAGAGCTGTTGGAAGTAGAGCTGTCTGAAGCAGAGCGTTTATAAAAAACTGTTTACTGTTTCGTAACTACATTTCTAAAGTGTTGTGGCACTTTAACATGTGTTTGGTAAACAAATTGAGAAAGTACTTTGTGTGACAAAATGACCATAAAGGACATTACTATTATTATATAACAGATCATAATAAAATATAATATGTATTAATACATAAATATATGATATAGTATAATATTAATGTAATGTAATATAATATTATTATAATATAGTGCTATAACATTATGTATTATAGAATAATAATTTAATATAATATTAAATTATTTAACATAACATATCAATGTATTATGATATAATGTAATATAATATTATATTTATAGTATAATACAATAATAAATATATAAAAATATTATATTTATTAGTGTAAATTAATTTTTCATACTTCTAATGATCATTTATCTCTCTAACAAATTTTCTAGCTAAGTGATAAAATTAGTTAAATAATTACTAATATTTATTTTTATTTATTTATTTATTTAGATCATATTATTTGCCACTCACTCATTATTTTATTTATTTATTTATTTATTATTTTATTTTATTGAAATATAGAGGGGTCGCCGGCCATGGATAGTGGTCGGCATGGTGGCGGCCACCATGGGTAGCCACGAGCTCCCAAAACAAAAAAAAAGAAAAAAAGAAGAGAACGAAGGAACAGAGACGGCGGCGTTAAGAGGAAGAAGAAGAAGATAGAGAGGGAGAGAGAGAGGATGGGTGAGAGAGGAAGAGGCAGGATGAGTGTTTTGGAGAAAAAAGTGTGATTTAAATAGGGATATTTTGGTCCAAAAAACAGCTTTCCGACAAAGCTAAAAACACCGTTTTCGAAAAGCTCCAAATTAGAGCTTCTCTTCAAAAACTGTTTTCAGCTTTCCGTAAAAGCTGAAACAACTTTCCGAAAATTTTACCAAACACCATTTTTTATCTAAAAGTCAACAAAAAATCCATCAACAAAAAAATTCTTCAAAAAGTCAAACCAAGCACACATGAACGCACCAAGACTTAACACCAGCTACCTCTGACCTAACTACCTCCAATTCTAGGGCTTTGGGGCCGGAAAGCGCCAAAAACCGAGGTTCCCTGCCATGGAACCCGTCTTGAGGCTAGACACCCGCGATTGAGGCAAGGAGAAGCGGAGATCAAACAGTAATTTCACAAGAATCAAGAGAGGCGCCTCAAAAAGAACGCCAGAGAGAGAAAGAGAGCGAGAGCTGGTGTTACCTCGCGGCTGGTGTCGGAGGAGGAGAAGAAGACCTGGCGAGCGCGAAGGGATCCACCGTCCCCGAGCTTATGACCTCCTCTCTCATCCCGCCCTCTCTCTCCCTCTCCCTCCCCATCCTTTCTCTCTCGGAACTAGGGAAAGGAAAAGAAAAAAAATCCCTCGGCACGCTCCTCTCAGGTGACCTGATCACATGGCGAGGGGGAGGTGCCCGGCGCATCTCCTCGCAATCTCCACCGTCAAACAGATGGACACGTGTAATTATCCCAAACCACCGCCAACCAATCATTAGCCGTCCAAGTATTGCGTCGTTGACCCGCAGAGGTCCGGGGAAGAGGGAAATAGACGGCTGTAATCGCCCAATTACTAGCAGGGCCTGTCCTGATAGATTTTCGATGGTTGGGATGGATAGTCTTTTGGATCAGACGGTGCTAAAAGAGAACTGGAAAGCAGTCCCAAGATCGTTGGAGATGTTACGGACCATATTGGACGGGTGCTACACAGAAGTACAATTACCGTCTCTTTTGGCCAGTGTGAAGAGGAGGGGGGAGCTAGAGATCTTCTTGCCTTGGTCAGGTCGGAGCCAGCACGCCAGATTGAGGTTGGTTGGATATGGAGGCTGCGGATTCATCCTCGGGTGGCGTTATTTATTTGGAAGGTGGCCTGGGGTTGCCTTCCAACGAGGAGCTTGTTAGTGCGACGTGGCATGATGATGTCTCAGTGCTGTGAGGAGTGTACGGTTATCGAGGAGTCGACCGAGCATGTCCTTTTGCAGTGTCCCAGAGCCCGGGAGATATCGAGGAGGTCACCGGTTCCATTACCCGACTCGGTGGTTTCTGTGCAGGATATGATTCAGCTGATGAGAGCATCCATGCGGAGTCCTAGATTGGTCGAGGCAGGGATTTTTGTGGCATACTTGTCCTACTATATCTGGTTGGATAGGAATGCCGGTCTGTTTGAGGGGAGGAGGTCGCATCCGAGGACGGTGGTGGATAGAGCATTGCTACACGCGAGGGAGGTTATTGCGGCTTCCGTTGGGTTTTCTTCTGGGTTTGCCAGGGACATCTGGGGTACCCCTTACGCTGTTTCAGCGCCCCGGTTTGCCCATGTTTCTTGGGTACCCCCACCCCTTGGCTATCTCAAAGTAAACTTCGACGGGAGTCGGTCTCTGGATGGTGTGACTGGAGGTGTTGGGTTTGTGATCAGGGACCATCTGGGCAGGATGATAGCAGCAGGTGGTAGGCGGGCGCCAGGTCTTACTGTGGTCGGTGCAGAGCTACGGGCTGCGTGGGAGGGCATATCTTATGTATGGCAGGTTTTGGGGGTGGAGCGGGTCTACCTCGAGGGAGACTCATCCGTGGTCATTGACTGGCTCCGAGGGGCGGATCGGTTTGGGGATGGTCACCCTCTCATCCGAGAGACCCGCAGGATGATCCAGCTGATGGGTGATTGTCAGATTGGTCACGTGTTTAGGGAGGCGAACAGGTCCGCTGACTGGGTCGCCTCCTTTGTTGCTCGGCACTCTGGAGATTTTCTCTGGACGGAGGCTTCAGATGCCCCTCATCCTTTGTATCTTTTACTTTCTCGTGATATGGCTGGTTGTACTTACGTTAGATTTATATGAAATGAGTAGCCGTTTTACCAAAAAAAAAAAAAAAAAAAAAAAAAAAAAAAAAAAAAAAAGAGGAGGGGGGAGGGGAGTCAAAATAAATAAATAAATAAATAAATAAAATTGGGAAAGTAACTTTTTTTTTATAAGAACTAGGTTTTTATGTAAAAAGAAAATCGATAAAAAGGTTCAATCCCAGCGGTGAAAAATTAGGATAATTTTTTTTTCAAAAATATCCTAAAGTCATTATATATAACGGGATAAGATTTTTTTATTAAGAGAATAATATATATTTTACATAATATTCCTAGAAATAAGGTACTCAACCAAATATAAGTTATTATGTAATATGCTATTTTTTATGTTCAACTAAATATATAAAAATTACTTTTCCAGATGCTATATATTTAGGTATCAGCTTTTCAGAACTAAACAAGTCTTAACTTCTTTTGATATATTTATTATGATAAATACTTTATAAATTAAACACCTGTCCTAAACAATAGGACCTTTTCCTATTGGTAACCCAATATGCTATATATTTAGCTTCTCTATAGGCATGCTGAAATCCTATTGATTCTCTACCAAAAAAATAAATAGATAAATATTAAGCCAAAAATTGAACAAGAGTTTGGTGGTCACTCTCGACTTTTCTCAACTAGCCTCAACAGCAATAATCACCAACATATCGGAAGCAAGCAGGACAATTAGTGTTTCAATTTAATTACGGTAGGAGAGGGATTGGGGAAGAGCCAAATGCAGGGGACTATTATTATCATCTAATAGTTGCTTAATGAACCTTCATCACAATTCTAATTCATTGCAATTACATGTAATAGAAAAATCTTAAATATTCAATATGAAAAAATACATTCATTTTTACTAACATATTATATATACCACATCCATACTTAAACAGACATATAAGAGACACACACCGACTTGGCTCTGTGATGAGCAAGAATAGGTACAATAGTTATCAGAAATATCCCAAGAATTGAGGCCGAATGAATGTTGTATGGAGATGACCAAGGAATTAGGCTAGAGGCCAAATATATATAGAAAAAGGCCAAATAGGATGTAAATATAAAGTAGAACTAGAGTTTGGCCCCATGGTAAACTGATAATAGGTACAATAGGTATCAGAAATATCCCAAGAACTAAGGCCGAATGGACGATGTATGGAGTTGACCGAGGAATCATGGTAGAGGCCAAATACATATAGAAAAGGGCCAAACATGATGTTAATATAAAGTAGACCGAATTAACATGCGACAAGACTTTAGATTGACTAAATGTAACTATCGATATGACAAATGGTACAAGGTTAGGTTGCTCTAATAGATATACATCGTGGAAAGGATAACTAGTTTGTGTTACTAAAACCACCAGAAGTAGTAACCAAATATGGGTAGTAACTATCAAAGTGGATATTTATTATATTTTAGTATAAATAATTAATTTGAACTTTATACGAGGACTCTTCAACAATCCAAATCAATGCTTTTTTATCTTATCATTAATTCTTAATTTTCCAGTAGTTTATACCCTAAGAGTATATATAACTTCGAATCTCTACTACCATAGTCCAGTACCATATCCTATCCTTATCCAGATCCATCTTCTTGAAGGTCAGGGCACCCGGACTCATACTACTCTATACCCTCTCTTCGACTATCATCTTTTTGTTTGATCCGACGCCGGTGGTATGCCCGCACACATATTCTACCCCCCACCCGACTTGTGCCAACAAGTTCTCTAGCATGCTGGTTCCCTTAGGCGACATGAGAGAGATTCTGTGGTGGCGAACAAGTTTTATGGCACGTTCGATAGGATACTGCATAGTTACTATTATGCCATTATGGAGGAAAGATTTAGAAGCAAATGCAAAAAAAATGGCCATTGTGCTAAGGCCGCTCATGGAATGGTTTGCAACATCTTTGGTTTTGATAGTGTAATGGGTTGAAAACTTATTTCTGTAGTTGAAAGCTAATATATTTGGCTATAGTACATTCCATCATATTTCGTGGAAAAAAAAATCGATTCCATCCTCATGAAAGATGAATCAATTTTACATGGAAGTACTGTGATTTATGAAGAACGAAAACTTCGACTCATTAGAAGAAAATGGTCCATGGAGCCCTTAGAATTCGTTGACTGAGGGAGTGTAGAGATTATGCTAGATCACACTATTAAGGGATATTTTGGCCAATACCTAGCCAACATTGGAAATTTTTGGACATGGTAAGCTGCAGAGGATTGCTGGTGAATTTGGTAAATCCATGCCGACTGTAGTTCATGACTATCTACTCAGGAATGACTGGAAAAATTATAATGGCTTTATATCATCGACGACGTAAGAGTTGATTCAGCCTGATAGTCAATGGCATGTGTGGTTAAAAACCTGCATGTAGATTATGGATGATGTAGTTCTCTATCAGGTATCAATATCCATGGATGAGCCATTGGATCTAGAAGTGGAAAACTATAAATAAAATATATGGTAGTATAATAGAGCCCACATGATGGTTCTTACAGGTCCATGCATTACTTTCAAGGCCAAGTACATTGTTGCATAAAAAATTACAATGTAAAAGGGATCTAGAAGGTTCTAGCAATATCTTTAATATTCTTCCATTCATATTGCAATTGCTTGGCTAGCTCGTCAGCTTCAATCATCTTGGACATGAGGGTAGGACATCGAGATATGCAGTCTTAAAGTCTAGTATGTGCTTCGGCCAAAGCTTGTAGCTTTGGTTCATGTGCTCTCTTCTCCTTGGCTACATTTACCTTTAATCCCATTAGTCCAATGTGAGCATCTACCAGTTGAATCTCTAGAGAAATGATTAATGGCTTAGTGGATACAACTTCAACTTTTAGGTTGTCGCGGGAGTTTTTTCATGGGATAGCTTTGTCCTTCTGGGATATTGTGCCCCCAACCTTTTCGACCGTTGTGGCTATAACGTGGTGCATCCATGAAAAATTTGAAAGCTGGTTCATCAAATTAGTCAAATTTACTACCTGACTGATAACCAGGTCGGCCTGCAGCAAGGCATCAATTGTACCTTGGATTTCCACCAGATTTATGAGACTGGCCAAGTCACTGAGGTCTAGGCTGGTGACATTTCAAGGAGCCCTCCTGGCCTTCATAATATCGGCCAAGGAACTTGATTAAGTGTAGCCCGAAGGAAATGTAACAGCATCTGCAACTAGCTTAGCTTTCACTTGGGTTAGCGAATTGAGAATTAAGCATCCATGATCGTTATCAACCGGCAAGGAGGAAGCTACTTGTCAACCGAGTATAGGGTACGGAAGGCATTATGTACCTTTATTTGTTGGTCGTGGATAGAAGAGCTCAGACAAAAGAAGTGTGGGCCTGGATCGGTGCAAGAGACTGATCGTGGGGGCTCTGCCAAGCCAACATCATGACTTTCGGCAATCATCTCCAGATCAGAATAGGTTGGTTCCAAATCTAACTAAGTTTCATGCACAGACTCAGTCTGCATTGGCTGATTGACAAGATCATGAATAGGTTGATCAAGAAAGAGCTAAGCGGCTTGTGATGCATCATCCCGTAGTTCAACCAAAACTCTTTGAAGTTCTGGCCCTCCTCTTAAAGTTTATCTTGAGGAGGAGAGTTGGTCAGCATAGGAGGGAATGTGGATAGGATCAATGATGACGACGATATCAGCAACAGAAGCTCTTTCTAGTCCTTCATCCTCCCAGATTATTAAAGAACTAGTAAGCACAATGCTTTTCGGTCTGCCAGTGTGCTTTCTCTTAGAAGAAGCTGATGGATTGGATGATTTTGGTTGTTTGGAGTGGATGACTAAAAGACTTACCGGTCATGGTCTTTTTTTGCTTCGGGGCCAAGGACTCGGGCCACGACATTGAAGGTTTAGCCTTAGGTTGAGCAAGTTAAATAGGTAGTGTGCTAAAAGAAAAGTTGCATAGTGAATTAAAAAAAGTCAAGTTAGTGAAGAAATGAGTAAAAAAAAATTATTTGAGACTCACCTTTGTAACTGCAAGCTAGAAACACTTTCCTCTGAAATGACTACCACAATTGCCAATCGGGATAATATAGCCCAGTCAAAGTGATCAAGCCATTTATAGTAGAGGCAATGGGAGCCACTAAGTCAGCGATCCTGAATTTGGTTAACGGGTAGCTACGCTGCCTGTTCAACTATGCGTAGAATTGTCTACCACCGGCTAATTAGTCAACACATTGCCCCAACTATCTGGCCTTAAATTCAGCTCTCAATTCTCGCTCGGCCACTCTTTCTATTCTTCGTCAATATGGGCCAAAGAACTAGCAAACATGATCGTATAATCTTTGTCGTACTTATTAATCTCATCTATAAGATTGCGAAGCATATCTTTTTCCTCAGAGAAGAGTGAAGCTGCTACACCTGCATGTTGGGAGACAACCGAGTCATTGGAGGGGTTAGTATCGGGAGAGGACAACTCATTGTTATACTCGGATTCATCTATTTAGGTCAGGATAGAAGTCGCCGACTTAGACCGAACCTGGGATATATATTTATTCTACTAGTGCACAAAGCCTTCGGTCATGGTTGGCGCATGAGTATAAGGTACAAAGGTATAATTAGAGCAAGCTTGACGGTAGAAGTAATCGGTTAGATCTACTACTTCAGGGCTAATAATCAAAAGTTGATCATAATAAAATTCACCCAGGCAGTAGAAAGGTAAATAGGGGATTGCTTGGACGAGGCCAAATTGGCGAACGTAGAAGTTTAGGCAATATTGCTCGAACCCACATTTATTTTTGCTTGAGTGCTCAATGGTGTAACCAACATGGAGATCTATGGGCATGAGAAAGTGCTTTTATTTCTTACCTACTACTTCATCCTGTTTGGAGTCAGGTCTGCATGAGGGAGGAGCCAAGAGGGCTTCAGAGCCTAAAGGAATGGACATAGGAAGGAGATACTATGATGAGCCAAACCTCCATAAAATATCATGAAATATTTGGTGAAGGAAAGATTCAGCCCCATCAGTTGAGCAAAATGAAGGCTGAGAAGAGGAGCTTTGGGAATTTTGATCAAAGGACGAATCTCCAGGAAATAAGTAGAGAGCCATATTTGAATGATTCACAGAGGACCCCCACAGCTCCAAGTTTCCGAATTTAAGTCCTTCAAGCTTCAATAGAAACAACCGAGAATTAAAAGCCTAAGAGATATAGGCTGATCTTCGGACAAAGCAATGGCTAGTCGAAGATGAGCCTTGACTACTTTCACCGACTGATAATAAAAAAGAAATTTATGGATTCATACTAAAAAGAAAGCTATGTATTCTATCATGGAGACATGTCTGATTTGATGGCAAAAATACAAAATATACAAGATATAGTTGGCATTTTTACCAAAATCGAGGCCAAAATTATTAGGAGGAATCTCAACCAAAGTGTCCGCATTGAACACTTCCATAGTAGGGTAGATGTTAAAGAGAAACCCTCAATCTAGAGACTAGGGTTGGTCATGCTGAAATTAAAATGAAAGATATTGGAAGTAGGTGACAAGAAACAGGTGGCTGCCAAAATCAAAAGACAATTAGCTATGGGAGGAGAGGTTGAAAGAGAAAAAAGCTCAGAGAGACCATTAGCCTCTCAAATGATGGCCTTCTACTAGTTAACTTGATCCTACTAGAAGTTCCAAAGAAGGGTTTTAGATGGCCATTGACTATGGCAGTTTGGACTATCCCAAACCAAACTTCTGAAGTCCAACTTCTCATACAAGAAGGTTTCTTTGGAGGTGCGATGAAGGAAAGAGGACATGGCTCGAAGGATCTTGAAATGGAAGATTAGTTCAAGAATGATGTAGCCAAAATCTTCCATAAGTACCTGGGTATTTACCTTCTTGAAGACTCTAGCATGTTCAAGGTCCTCAGGTCACTGTTCAATGCTGGCACAGAAATTGGTCACAGGATCTATAGTGAGTAAACAAATAATGAAGACAAGCTGCAGAGGAAAGAATAAGCGCTAGATGAAAGTTACCATGGAGAAGACGGAGATGATGATGGTGACCGATATTTAGAGGGATAATTCCCCATACTGAGACGTGATCCGAATGGATTGCACAAGGATTATAAGATCTTCAAAATTCAGGTGGCAGTGCCCTTTCAAAATATAATTTACGTTATACTGATATGTGGCCACTGCAAGAGGAGAGGAAGCACCGTTGCATGATTCTCGTACCATAAAAAAGACAAATTTAAGAAAAGGAGAATATCTCTACATGGGCAGTTATTTGGAGAGCCAAATGTCGGTGCTTTGATATAAGTATTCAAGATGAGTGGTACATCCCACCATCCTGTCTAATCAATGCTCGATGGAATGAATGGGGCATTGTTTACACAAAATCCATGCTCAAATTGAGACATGGGACACACATGCTAAATCGGCCGCATGGTAGAATGAGAATAGGTACAATGGGATCAAAAATATTCCAAGAGCTAAGGCTGAATGGGGCCATATGGAGTTGACCGAGGAATCATGCGAGAGGCTAAATTAAGATAGGAAAGGGCCAAACATGGTGCCAATATAAAGTAGGCCGAATAAAAATATGATGAGAATTTCGGCCGATTAAGTATGACCGTTGATATAATAGATAGTACAAGATTAGGTTGCTCTGACAGACATATATAGTGGAAGAGACAACTAGCTTCAATTACTAAAATCGCCGGGCCAGATATGGATAGTAACTATCATAGTGGACTGTTATTCTATTTTAGTATAAATAACGAATTTGTACTTTATATGAGAATTTTTCAATAATCCATATCAATATATTTTATTATCTTAGTTTTCAATTTACCAATGCTTTCTATTCTTTGAGTAGCTGTAATTTAAAATCTTAACTACTGTAGCCTAGTACTGCAACTCCATCCCTATTCAGATCCATCTCTTATAAATAGTGGTGGAAGAGTAGTGAAAGTCCTTTAAGGTCAAGTCACTTGAACCATGCTACTCTTCATCTTTCCTTTGATCACCATCTTCTTAGCTAATCTGACATCAGTAGCGCGATCATGCGCAACTTATACCCTTAACAGTCGACTTATACCAACAAGTTCTTCGGCATAAATACCCTTAGGTGGTGAGAGAGAAACTCCACGATGGCAAACATGTACATAAAAGTCTAAGAAAGTTATAATTGCCCTTAGCAAGCCTCCATATTTTGAAAGCATTGCAAAACAACTTTACTATCAAAAGCTATTGAATATATCCTTTTCAATATAAGTAACTAAATATCATTCAACCACTACTCTCTCATTCAATTATATAATTGACTTTTTTTGATATTTGTGGTTGAGGAGGCTTTTCCAATAGTAGTGAGAATCAATGTCAATTTGATAAGTTTATAAAGGATAGAAAATATTCTGTCTTCTCAACCATCTTCTGAGCAAGACCACCAATTCTTTTTAATTGTACCTATATTAGACCGCATATTCATGGTGTATGTTTCTAACTGATTATTCAATGCTATGAGATCCACTGAAGAAAATTTATTGGATAAAACTGAGACAACCAGATGAGCTTTCCCTCGTCAAAACTGAGAATGCATCAGAGGGATTTAAGCATGCCACATTATGAAACAACTTAGTGTTTACTTCTGTAAGCCAACTATTAAACTCTTGGAGTTGCATGTCAATAATTGTATTAAAGAACTCAATGGGTGATGCAGACATAAAAAGCCTGACGTTAGCTTCAGAACTATCCTGCAAAAAGCTAGACTAGCTAACCATTAATCTTAACTATCATGCAAAAATAAAACCAAACCTAAAAGTAAGAAAGCAGAAAATAGATTTTAAAATCTAAAGGCTACGAGAAAATAAGGAACTATAATACCTAGTAGATAACCAGTAGCCTATTTCCTTGCTACCAAGAGGGCCCCACCACTACCAAGGCCTTCTATTACCTTTTGTTGATCATTTGGATAACAGTGAATTTACAAACAAAATCTAGTGATGCTATAGAAGTACAAATCATTTATTACATACCCAAACATCCAGTAAAGTTTCTAAATGGTTAATCGCAGTAATGAACAAGGTAACTATAATGCGGAAACCTTCCATCTACTAACATAATACAGACCAACGTCATCAGTCACAGTATTTACATCATTAAAATTGCAAATCTAATTTTCAATAGTCCCATTGGCTTCATCTTGTGACTTCCATACAATATCTTGCAGACCTGTTGAGAGGTTCTTGTAAACCTAGACAAAAAGAAAAAAATATCATTGAAGTAGCTCAGACAATATCTCAAAAAAATCCGAATACAAAATAAAAACCTAGCTAGTACAATTCTTTCACTTACTTTGTGAAATTCGAAGGTATCACCCTTAGACTTACGAAGCTCCACCATGCATAATGTGGGTGCTACTTCAAAAACCTTTGGAAGAAAAAGGAACAGACAATTTCAAGTTTTGTTTGACATAACATCATTGAAAATGAATGATTAACAATAATTAGCACACAGGTTGACCCCACTGGCCCGTAAGTGGAATATATTTCCGCAGACATTTGGTTGTCGTCAAACTGCCTCGAGATGCATGCTGGCTACATTTAGGGAGTTGCATGCATCCAAGGCTGTTTAACATGCATCTCAATGTTTGATGAATGGCATCTGCAATTAGTGAAAATTTGTGCTCTCACTGACCAGCAGATTCAACCCACATCCCAAAGAACATAAACAACTGATCATTGATCAGTACCTGTGTCGTAATGGCTAAATGACCTTTCCTTCCACTTTTCTCTCCTTTCAGCTTTAACTGGTACAAATGAAAATTGCATTTATAATTAGATAGAACAAATGACTGATGAGTGCAAATAATGCTGTGTGGAAAATGTCAGAAACAGATGAAGGCAGTGAATATGCTCCCATCAAAGTCATTGGCTCAACCATCAAAAAAAAAAAAAACAAACAAATTGCTGATTCTCATGTAAACTTGATCTGAATTTTTGCTAATAAGGTAATTCTTTCTAGAATAGACAGTAAAGCAAGCATATGATCGCGGAAAGCAGACCTTGTAATTTTGCTTCTCTACATTGAAGCCCAGAGGCATGGCTGCTTGTTCAATTTTTGAAAGTATCTCATTGGCAGGAAATTTTGATGTAAACCTTGTCTCCCGTTTAACAGTACCCTGTTCAGCATTCTTACAGTAAGTCTGCATATTTTACAAGCAAGGGAAAAACACAGAGACAGAGATAGGAGGGGAGATATGGGTCATTGTCTCTCGTAATCGATCCACAAGTGTATAAATTTATAACTACATGAACAACATAATTTACTGAGCAGATAGTACCAAATACAATACCCTGTAGGAACGAAGCACAAATTTAACTATTAAGAATTTAAAGTGACATAACATATGAATGCACTCACTTAAGCAAGCACTGGGAAGAAATATAGAAGAAAAAAGAAAACAAAAACCTCCTCTTTTGTTTCATTTGCTGTAGATAATTAAGACCAACAGAGAAATACTTCAAAGTTCAGTCTCTGATGCCCAGAGAGCTCACGGAGAAAAGTAGTTTCTAGAGCAGGAAAATATACAATCTAGAATCAATTGAGAAAGAAAATATAAAATCAACCAAAAAAAAAGTTACCATTTGTTTCTCAAAAAGGGTGCCAAGATTGAGACCCTGAGATGTCGAAATAAGCTCAAAAGCATTCATTACAGCTGGCCCTCCATCTCGCCTCTCAACAACAAGATTCGTGGAGTCCTGCACATAGAAAAACAGAGTTGAAAAAAAAACAAACTTACACATTTTAGGAATTTCATGTCTGAGGAATACGACCAAAACCTACCCCAGATCCACCGAAAATTGCATCCACATCGCCAAGATCAACATCTGGTGTCTCAAAACTTGGTGGCTGATATCCTTTCTTAAACCACTCATTCTCAATGACTTGAGCAATTGTAATGCGCTGCAAAGAGCCCAGACTGCATCAGGCAGATGTATTATAAAATTTGACATAACAGGTTTCATATATATGCCATTTACAATCAGAAGCATCCCAAGCCTATGAATTCCACGCTAGAAAGCTGAACTAGGTGTTCGAGCAACATGACTTACAGTCTCAGGATTGGGATCCAAAATCCTCTTGATAAGTTTCTTTACACTTGTAGAGAACCAAGAAGGACAAGTAAATTCTGCTTTAGAGATCTGCAACCACCCTCCAAACAAGTCAGCAATTAACTTTCTTCAAACAGTAATGGATCAGCAAAGCATATTAGTTAATCAGTATCTCAACATAACATTTCTGTATCAAAAGCTCACCTTTTTATATAAAGACATAAGGTTGGTGTCTTCAAAAGGCCGGTAACCTGCCATTAGGACAAAAAGAATGACTCCACAGGACCAAAGATCTGCCTTGGCCCCATCATAACCTTTGTTGTTGATCACCTAAGGAAGGTCGATCCGATATCAGAAAAGAAATAATGAAGCAAAAAAAAAATGGCCAAGGATGGTTAAGATTAACAAATTTGTAAATCTCAGCTTCATGCCAAGTTTTATTTAGACCTCAGGAGCAACATAATTTGGAGTCCCGCATGTTGTGTGAAGCAACCCATCCTCCTGCAGGAGAAAAGTTCAGCAGGGTTTAACATTCACATATCTAAGTTCTTTTATAAAAGATCTACTAAAATTGTTCTTTAGCTCAAGTTGTTGTGTTTCAAGTACACAAAAGCACCACATAATTACAAAGAGAATCAAAAAAAATTATATTATCTTGCACTAAATGCCCATCACGGATATGAGAAATTAACAATACATCTTCCTAGAATATGAAAAGTGGAAACAGAAACAAAAGGAATTTGTGATCTCAAACAAATTGAATATGTTGAAATTGACAAAATGATGATCAAATAAAGAATTTTTTTAACTTACACGAAATTGCTGAGGTAATGCACTTAGTCCAAAATCAGAGACTTTGAGCACCCCATGGGAGTCTAACAGCAGATTCTCTGGCTGTTACCAAAACCAATGTAAAAGGCTCAGTTAAGTATAAATAATTTGCATTTATAACAACACCATTCATTAGTTGTAACCGATCATGAGATTCAGAAATGCTACTCAATGTAATGGGGAAATCATCTTTTACCTTTAGATCTCTGTGGAAGACATGTCTGCTATGACAGTAGTCTACAGCGTTGATTAGCTGTTGAAAATACTTTCTGGATTCATCCTCCTTCAATTTTCCATGACAGGCCTAAAGCAAAAACCTGGAAAATCAGTATCAAGGACACCAGGACCCAAAAAAGGGGGACAAATTAAAAGTATCAGAGACTCCAGAAAGCATAACCAAATGTGATACTAATGAACATCTTACAATTTTGTCAAAGAGCTCTCCCCCAGTTACCAGTTCCAAAACTAAGTATATTTTTGTCTTGCTGGCCATCACCTACACAAGCAAAGATCAGTTAAACAATAATAAAGCAGGTTATGGATGACCTGACAGGCAGGCAGACATGGAGAAAGATGCACTAAAGCCCCAAGTCACAAGATTGTTATGAATAACAACATAATACAAAATCCAGGATACATATTTAAGATAAAAAAGAAATGGTAAATATCAGATACTCCGTAGATCATTGACAATATGTAAGCGATTGAAGAATTTTAAAAATAGATGATAAACAATAAATAAAGTAACAATTTCTCGTAAAGCCAGTTTTAGAATATTAGGAAGCTTTCAAAAGAATTTTCTACATCCAGTCCACAAAAGTATGAATGGGAGCCATGGTTGCTACAGAATTGCCTTTCATGAAAGTGCAGATGAAGATGAGATTAATGACCAACCTCATACATCCGTATGACATTTGGATGTTTGATTAGCTTCATGGTCGAGATCTCACGTTTTATCTATAACAAACACATAAGTAAACATTGTCAGCCTGTAAGGCATATCACAAAATCTCTACAACTCAATGACCCCCTCAATAACTCATTTAGAGCACAAAAAGAAATAAAAACACAGAAACAAAGGTACTGGTGCTTATAAAAACGAGATCAGATTGTCCTTTCAGAAATATTGTAATAGATCAGACTTATACATAACTATGTAAGAAAAAGAGTAGCGACTAAGAAACAGCATTGGAAAGTATCTCCTGCTTTCTTTTTCTTTAACCCATCTATCATATGTCAAAGATAGAGTATCACAAGATTACAGCACTTGCACAATGAAACTACACAAAGAACCAAATTAACTCAAAATTAATCCTCGGGAAGCTTGCATCCCTCAATTTTCAACCACACATGGTGTACTGGCAAACCACAAGAATTGTTCAGGAGAAAGCCAACAACAAACGACGAGGCAAGGAAAAGAAAATCCATGAATAAATAATTGTATAGCCAAAAAATCCCTATGAAAAATGAAACGTGTATAAAAGATAAGTAATTTTCCATTGCAGTTGTTCCTACAGATTAAATTAAAAAAAGTAAAAAATAGGCAGATAAATGTTTTCCGAACAGGACAATACAACCAAAAGCAACAAATGTCCAACCAAATGCACTTTCAATTATCGTTCCAAAATCTTTAACAAATGACCCTTCCAAATCAATTACCTTTCTCTTTTGAAACTACCTATCTTTCTGTAGAAAATAAACTTCTTCGGTGAAAACACTAGCCTAATTATTTCCAAGCTTGATTACCTAAGAAAAGAAAACAAATATCTTAATTCACAAAGAGCGAAGCCAAAGAAAATCAAATCAATTCCTTTTTCTATCATTTTTGAGTCAGTACAGAATATAACTGAAGTCAATTATATAATCACCAAGACCAGTAAATTTAACATAACAAAACCTAACATGAGAACTAAAGCGAGACGCTGATTCATGAAAAAAGGTTAAAAAAATAAATAAATTAATATACGAAAAATCCTAGAAAAAAAGAGCATCCGGGGAAAAGGACATTTTTGTCTATCTTTACTTCATATTATTGAAAGATCATAACAACATAACAAAGCATAAGCTAAACTATATCTTCCAATTTCAAATCTAAAACAGAAATCCATCAACAAAGGGCAAAATCGAAATTTTATTTTTTTTTAAATTTTGACAGGCCGGGGGAGAGGACAGAAAGGCCGAACCTGGCCGATCATCTTGTGACGGAGGATCTTCTCCTTGTCGAGGATCTTGATGGCGAAGCACTCGCCCGTCTCCACGTTCCTCGCGAACTTCACCTTGGCGAACGTCCCCTCTCCAAGCGTTCTCCCCAGTTCGTACTTCCCCAACCTCATCCTTCCCACCGAGCTCATGTTTGGCCCTCCGGAGATTCCAACCCTAATATCCTTCGACAAACCAAACGTTTCTCCTCATCCCCCCCTCTTAATGCGTCAAGACCTCTTCTTCTTGCACGGCTGCCACACCTGCGACTTCACCACCTTCATCTCTCCCAACTCCTACCGTCCTCCGAAACCCTAACCCTAAACCTAACTCCGGCGGCAGCGGCGGCGGCGGAGGAGAAATCCGGACGAATCTAGAAAGAAACAGAGATCTGGGCGGGGGCGCATCGGAGAACCACCATTGGGAAGAAACGATCCGGGGAACTCTAGAACGGAGAGGAACCCTCGAAATTCTTCGATCGAATCGGAAACCAAAAGGCGAAGCCCAAAAAATCGCCTCTTCTTGCTTCTTTCTTGCCCTCCCAAATTTGAAGGTCGAGAGAACGAGCGGCAGGCTCTCCGAGGACGACGAACCAACTTAAATTGGTACACCGTATTCCATCTCGTGCACGTAGACAAAGGCGGTCCCACACGAGAAATCATTGCCCGCACAAAGTCAATAACAGTGGCTGATTTCTAGAAATGCCGCGCATCTTGATGCTTCATCAGAGAAATCAGCGGTCGTGATTGGCCCTATGCCCGGCCACGGCCAAGTGTAGGTCATAAGTTCTCGTGCCACACGTTAGGAAAAGATACGCCACGACGAAATGAATCCCTACGAGGAGAAAAAGCCGGTCGAGGCCCGGTCCATCCGAGGTAACGTTTAAAATAAGAGAGACTTTGGCTCCATAACGGCAGCCTGCGGAAATCCCATTGTTCCGCCTGCCACCGTTTTGTCTGGATTCTGGGACCCACTGAGAATTTTAAATCCGCGGGCTTTAGACTTCCATACTGGTAGGACTGGCCGTTGGCGGTGCGACGGACGGCTAGATGAGAGGCCGGAAGAGCAGGGGATCTCGTACCAGCCCCGATCTCGTTCCGACGCCATCGCATTAGAATCAGAGGGAACCACGAACGGCGGATACGGCACTCCCGTGGGAACGCATGTACGGATCTCGCATAGAGAAATATATACGGACGCTTTCTACCTGCCACCAGCAACTGTGTAGGTGCGGGAAAGGCAAGCGCCAATGAGGTTAATTGTGTGCACTTGTGCTCCATCACTTGTTTGATCATTTATAATATATAATTAGAAATTATTTGATAAAAATATATATTTTAAAACACGTCTACATGTATTATGCATGCACATTATTTGTATATAACACCTAGTCATAGGCTTTTTATTAGTAAAATTATAGAGACGTAGGCTGAGCTCAATAGTGTGAGCATGTCGCCTATCATCGGAGACTATCGGGTGGCTGGATATAAGGTAACTAATATCACATGAAATGTGGTCTATCGGCATGTAATGATCTGTGCATGCAAGATAAAATATTATGAATTTGTTAAATTTCTTTCTATCGAAATAAATTTGTATAGGTGGATGGTGAGAGGTATCATGCATCATGTGCACGAGATGCAGATCGATATGGGTGTAACAAGTGAGAATGGATATCATGTTGGAGAATTCGCATTATCCATAGGTATCTAGAATGATCTTGAGTAAGAATTCCTTGTGGCCACCATGATCTCTCGATCTTCTTCCCTTGTGCTAATTAACTATAGGTGCTGGGTGTGATTGGTCTGCATAGAGTGTTAAGTATGATAGTCCCACATCAAATAGGTTTAGAACTTTTAAAGTAGTTATATACTCTTGGGACCATCCATCTAAATGTCTAGTTTTTTAGATAGAATTTTTATACCGTATCAGATCTCACCGATCCTTCTTACTTATAAAAACCTCCACACTCCTTGCTAATCTATATATCACTTCTCATATCCATGTATAAATGATCGCATTTCTCTTTTCATGTACATGTAGAACTAGTATATTTTTGTTACACCTTTAGAGCTCGTTTGGTTCGCGAAAAACATTTTCCCTCATAGAAATATGATTCCTGAAAAGCATATTTATGAGAAAAGGATGCGTGGAAAAGTACTTTTAGCATATTTGGTTGACAATGAAAAAGTGACAGATTTTCAGAGTGCTTATGTTTAGTTGACCATCCACTTTTTTGGAAAAGTTAAATGTAATTTCTATTATACCCTTAATAAAAATTAGGTCTTTAACGTGTCTTTAATATTGAAGGACTTTTTTGAAAAAAAATACAAATGAAGCAATTTTCGGCTCACGGAAAAGTAACTTTTTCGTGTTTCTCATGGAAAAGATTTTTCCATGAAACGTGGGAATCATATTTCTATAGGAATATAACTTTTTCATCTTTCTTCTTTGAAAATTTCAACTAAACAAGAGGTATCTCATTACTTTCACGTTGATTCTATTTTTTTCATTTTTTCGGGCGAACCAAACGGCTATTAGTTTCACCTTTAGTGGCAGCCCTTCTAAACAAAAATCAGCCTTTTTCTTTGTATTAGCAGTCATGTCAGTTGCTTTCAATTCATATTAAATTTCCCACAAACAAACAAAACATGTCAAGTGGGTAGTAGGTATCCAATGGACCTTCCAAAATGATTCTTGCCAAAACCCTGGCAATTATTATATTTAAATACATCAAAACGTAATCAAAAAATAAAAAGAAGAGAAAGGAGAAAAATTGTACTGGGCCACCAATCTTGAAGAGGTAAATAAAGCTCAAATTTGACTTAGAATTAGGGAATGGACATTGAATTCACCAATAATTTTGCCTGGCATCTTTTACCTTGTGGAAATACCAAACGTGAGGGCCTGTTTTTTAATATTGAGTTGGTATTGGTTCTAATCAACCGTTTCGTATTTAAAATTGTATACTAGTAAGGTATGACATCTCCTCATTATTATGATATAATATTTTTTGGTCATCTTATACACTAACAAACTATTTTTTGAGGAGCTAGGAGGTTCAATAGATTTCGTAAAGTGAATGAAATCAAAGTACTTACTGAAAAGATTATCATTCAATTAAAGTTTCCATGCAAGTGCAACATCTAAGCAATCTCAACAATCTAAGCTTTTTAATTGTTCTTTGTCTTAAAATTATAATATAAGGTTCCAAAAAGACTAAGACAAGCTTCTAATCATGTTACTGCTGATCTCAGTCCACAGACAAGTGAACGCGGTACATTGGAATAGCATTAAGGTATTTTAATAGGTCAACAATGAAACCAAGTTTTAAGATAGGTTCCAATGACATGTACCTTGACTTTTTTTTTATATAAAAAAACCTTATCATGGGACTAATAATTCGATTTTTAATAGAACAAAATGATGCACGTATAGTTTAAGTCAAATAATGTGAATCTTTTTATATTACACAATGATCAGTAAACAACTCCACCAGAAAGTGTTGCGGGGTTTTTTGGGCCCGTGCAATAGCATAGCCCACACCAGTCGGGCAGAGAAAGAGACCGTATCTCCCACGAGGTATTGTCCGCTTTAGGCGCGCCTGCACGCCACGAGGTCCGCGTAGGTACTGCCTTTGGGCCATACGACACGAGGGTCCGCGTAGGTACTGCCTCGATACTCACGATTTTGTCCCACAAAAAGGGCCCTCGTAAGAAAAAGGCTTCACCCTTCTCATTATAAGGCACAGAACCTTTCCGCTGCTAGCCGATGTGTGTCTATGTTCAGCCCCCCCCCCCCCCCCCCCCCCCAGAAAGCATTTCAAAGAGGGCAAGTAGGACCCTTTACTTCCAATAGATGAAATAACATCTGTCAATTACTTGATTATGGTTGTCGGTAGATTAAGCATGGAAGTCCAAAAACTAACCAATGGTGCATAATCTTTGCACCTCAATCACTCTTCCTACATAAGAGAGGCTTTGTAGTTGGACTTCTTCTTTTCCTTTTTTTTGATTAAAAAAAAAGAAAGATAGGATGGTCGGTTGGTGGATAAGATGGAGGATGCTTCGTTGTGTGAGTTGTCTTTGATGTATTGGCCTACCATGGTCAACCATGAGGCCGTGTCTAGTACGCGAGTTTGCGATCCATTCCTTCCGGACAAGAGTAGATGGAATCCCTCTCTTGTTTCCCACCAGTTTGGTAAGTGGTTGGCTCACCAAGTATTATCCAAAGATGCAAATAAGTCGGATCGGACCGGATCATGAGTGACCATGACCCGATCTAGTTCTTTATTTAAGTCCCAATGTTGGACTCAGACCACATCTAATAAAACATCGGATCGGATTTATGGCCAAATTTTTTGACGAAACGGGCCATTCGGGTCAGATCAGTATATAACCTAATCCCAATCTGAAAAAATCAGTTCTGGTCGTCTGAGTCGAGTTTGGGTCAGATCCAGATATTGCACAATGTCGATAACAAAACATAACAACTAATACAAACAAGACTTTATTTTCTTTTTGAGAAACAAGTAAACTCGTATTTCTTGTTACTTACTTTAATAAATGAAAGCCAGTCGAATGATTCATGGAGCCCCCAACTACTCTTGTACGATAATTGTAGCCAGTCAAATGATCTCTCTCTCTCTCTCTCCCTCCCTCTCTCGCTGACTATATTATCCTTGTGAATATTCTTCATATTTTGGGTTTGTTGACTCTGAAAGCCGAAGACATTATCTTTCATGCAGTTTTGATTGTGATATAATTCATACTCCTTTTCGAGGTTGGGTGATGATTTGTGTGACTTATAGATATCATGGAGCACCTTGATAATATAGCATGAAATTTCTTTACTTGGGAATCATCTTACCTAATTATTTGGACTTTATAATAATAGTATTTTTTGAAATTTCTTTACTAGATCATGGCATTTCTAAGTGGTTTTGCAGGGAGAGGTATGCTTAATAAAGTGGTTATGGGGATATTGCATCTTTGCTTCTCATCAAATTGTGTGAACAAGTGAATGTAGTTTCCATAATTGGCATGTATCCAATTTTTGTGTGTGGGAGTTACATGAACAATGCAAGTGTTACCGGTACAATGGTTTGAACGCCTCCCATTTATCTTATAGTTCATAAAGTATCCAAGGGCTCGCCAATAGTTGGTGTGGTCCTTCCTCATGTAGGACCCATCTCATTTGAAATTAAAAAAAAAAAAATGACAGTATAAAACTGTTTGGCTTGGGGTGAGGTAATTGTGGAAACTGGAGAGTCCGATGGTCTGCAAAAAATATTAAAGAAAAAAAATAGAAAAGAAAAGAAGAAGAAAATGTGCTATTTTGTCGAATGACCAGATTGTTGATTTTATTCAGATTTGGGTGAAATTTCAGTATGTTGTTTTTGTCATTGAGAACTACAGATTGAACAATTTGGATCTTTAAAAAGTCTTCTCTATTGATTATTTGAAGCATCAACACATAGTGATGAGATCTATCCTATATTTTGCTGTTTATTGTTAAAATCCATCTTGTTGGTAAAAAAATGCTTTTGTTGTAAAAGTCAGAATTAAATCTTGTTGATATTTGTGTAGCCTCTAGTTGAACTCGAAATGATGTATTATAATTTTATTATTTTAAATACTGAAAGTTTTTGACTGGGCTAGATCCCGTGGTTTTTTTTCTTCACATTAAAAAAATTGATGTTAAAAAAATTGTGTTGCCTCTTGTGTATGGATTGTTTAATTATTTTACTTGTTAATTACTTGAGTTGATTGCAGAGATTATTGTTGCTTGGTGAGTGATATCTCATTAAATTACATAAAGAGGAAAAAAAAGTTTGCGATATTATTATTTCTTGATTACATTTTTCCAACACCAATGATATTGATCGAATAGTGGCGATAAATAAGAGTATCCAAAGGCTTGCCGAGGATATTGCTCTAATAGATAGTGGTGATAAAACTCTGTTGAGGAATTTATTGATGCTGAATTGTGGCAGTGAGATTTGTGAGTACTAGGAGAGCACTGAGCTTTTGATGAGGAAGCTGCCATTCCAAAGGCTTGCCAAGGAAATTACTCAAAGACCACAAGGTGTGGTTTCAGGGATAATGTGATTGGCCTTTCCTATGGATTAAAATGTTTTACAAGAATACATCATCAATCTATTATATCAAATTCTAATTTTGGTTTTACTTCATGAAAAGTTTCACAGGGTACCTTCTATATCATTATGTTTGTGGTGGAGCAGCACTCCTAGTTGAGAAGGCTGAACAAGGACTTCTTAACCTGCTGTACTCTGAAAGTTCTGAATAACCATGTTATTCAGAACTTCAACTGTCTATCATATTTCTAGAGCTTTCTATTGGATTATACTCACAGAATTTTCATGTCATAGTTATTTGATACGGTCTTATATAAAATACGAGAACTTTGGTTCTATTTTATGTAAATTTATTTTCAACACTTCTTAGAGCATGTATATTAATTGTATATACTTTTGATAACCTGTGCTTTTGAAGTTCAGTTCCTTTTGCTATCAATGCCAAGTTTGTTTGTCTAACATTTGTCTTTTCCATGGAATGCAATATGCTGTTGTAAATTCAGATATTAGATTAATGCTTCTTGTTAATCTAGCTATTAAATTCATATCTTTCGAGACTATCTTTTTTGAGGGAAGGGGAGGCTGAGCCACCCAATTTATTGAATATGTGAGAGAAGTGTATCCATGAGAGTCAAAGGAGATAGAGATGGAATGTACAATGCGAAGGCAGAAGGGGAATAAGTAAGAGCTAGTGAGAAAAAGTAGATGAAATAGCAGGCAATATGATAAGGAGAAGATCGCACCCGACTGATAATTAGGAGTTAAGTTCAGCTTCCTGTCAGACTGGTCTTTGATTTAATTTAGCTTCCTATCAGAATGTTTCCTTCCTTTATTGCGAGGTTCCACCAAAAGAAAAAACAAGAACCACCCTTAAAAGGCAGCATACTGTGTCATTGGAAATTCAGTAAAACCAAATGAAAGTACTTTACTTGAACCACCATCTTGATAATGGCTGAAGCTCAAGACTTAACAAATGACAGTAATCAGAGGTTGAACAAGAGCTGTAGCTGAAGAAAACAAAGTTGAAATTCCTCAGTCATTAAAGAGGCTGATTGTAACTGAGGCACATATATCGGAGAACTCTTGTATCCAGTCTTGCTCCCTGTCAGCTGTTTCTCCTTTGTAACCATATTTTTGAAGATAGGTTATGATTGTGTTATTTGTACATTTATCATCATAACTAGAGATTAGCTAGAGCGAGCTGCGAGCAACAGATTTGAACTGCACACTGCTGCTTGACCTAAATAGTTCTGGTTGGGTCTCAGTTAAATTCAATACCTAAAAGTTTTTACCCAGCTAAAAAATGATAATATATAACATAAAACTATGTTTTAGCCGTTCAAACTAAAAATCAAGGGTGGTTCTTGATTACCTGTTTAACAGATGAACAGGTCACCTTAAAGCGCATTCTCTACTTTCCGCATATATATCATCTCCTTTTGCTACCATTAACATCTTCACAGTGATTTGCCAATTGGTCTCATGAGATGAATATGTTCTTTATACTTGTTTCTTGGCCTGCCACGTTGCGTTCCTAAAATTGGCCGCAGGGCCAATATTTCTTTGTGTCTTTCTTTTTGATGCAGATGGAGATCCAAGATGGGAGCCATCGGAATTTCACTAAGATGATGGAATTCAGAGCCCAAGGATAACATGCAGATAGCATTGAAATAACAGAGCTAAGAAGAGCATGAAATCTCTTAGAACTCAATAGAATTCCAGAAGAAATATCCTTGCATTGCGTCATCAATAAAGAATATCCTTGCATTCAAAAAATGTTCCTTCCACAGTTTCTACCAAATTGCTGCAGCTAAAACATTGCAACCTGGCCTTAGCTGCTTCTTAATCCTCTTCGATCTTCGAACATTCCCAAAGAAGAGAGATGATGCTCTACCTCTGCTTTTTTGACCCTGTTTCTAAAAGTCTCCACAGCTTCTTAGAATAGCAGCAGCAAGATATATGAGAACAAGCGCGCAGTTGTTCCTGGCCTCTTCCTCTTGAAATGACATATCAAGGTGGGTAAGGCCAGTTTCTTTTCTTCAATTTGCCAGCGTTAAGAACTCTTTCCTCTGAAGCCAACTAGAGAATGATATTTACTTTCTCTTGTACACTAATTTTCTCTTGAATGATATTTAACTAAAAAAAGGAGTACTGGAAGACCATCTTCACTTCAATTTATAATTGCAAGAAGAACCAACAAGATTCAAGATAGGGGTGGCGATGCTTAATCAATTTAACTCATTTAACTTGCTTCAACCCATCGTAGATTGGGCTAATTTATCTATTTAATAAAATGATTTAGTTTGGATTTGAATTTTTAACCTGCCTAATAACAAAAAGACGGGTTCGAATTGAGCTATCCTATATCCAATCCGAGCTGTATTTGGTCCTACTCGACCCAACCCGACTCGATCACCATCCTTGATTCAAGATACCTATGAGCTAATAATATTCTAATAAAACTTGTCGTGGCAACACCATTCCGAAAGAAATAACCCAAGAAGAATTGCCTTGGTAAAAAACTCCAATTGAAGTCAAAAAGAAATGAGGACAAATCCTTTGCTTTACACAATTTGCACTGTGGAGTGATATGCAATGCTCGATAGTCACTGTATCATCCGATTATGAAGACAGATAGTTATTAAACAGGACGGTCTTACGTGCCACATATGGTACGCCATTGTTGATAGCAGATTCTTTTCTGAGAATGGCTAGCATTATGCGGTGCAAAACATCCTAGGTCAAAGGAATACCCTACGAACTCTCTGTAGTCCCCTACAAAAACTATTGTAAATATGATTAATTTTCAACAAAAACCGGGTGGCTCCTTTTTGCCTCCCTTTACATCCAAAAAAAGAAAAAAAATCTCTCTTTTTATTTTTTTTCAGGTTACGTGGTTTATTCATAAGCTGCCTTGCGCCTCTCTGGCTCCCTGAAGTCTCTTCCAAGGCATGCATTGTTCCCGAGTATGGCACGTGTCCCTACTGCCTCTCACCTCTTCCAGCTTTCTGATACAATATTCAGCCTACTATTTTGGCAGAGACTACTTAAACGCCGGCATGCACCGTGTGCTGCCACCTCATGTTCTACCTTCTTCCATGTAACTGAAGGAAAGAACAAATACATGGCGTGCTCGGCCACAGGTCTCGTGCCTCGACGCCTCCATGCTCCAATGGTGCCACAGTTGGAGTTCTCTTTTCTTCGATGCTTCTGCACTTGGACACTCTCCTTCGCTCCGCGCATGGGAGGCGTTCGACAAGGATGGCATGCTATGATCCTCCACAGGTCCTTGGCTGCAGCATTCTTCACTTTAGATTAAGGTGAGGGCCCGAGGCTTATCCACTGCTAGGAACCAAGAGCCTTTTATCTTCTTTTCTCTGCATGGTTATAATTTAAGTCGGAGGTCCTTAATCTGGGAGGAGTCTTCTCTGGAAAATATAGTTAACAAGGTTCATTTTGATGCTTGAAACTACGGTCCCTCTTTCCCTACTTGTGCTCTTCTTCTCTTTGTCAGTAATTAATGATGCTGGAGTCTCCAAGCGATATTTTTGGTCGATATAGGTTGTGGTCCCTTAGATAAATTAAGCTTCTCTGAGTAATGCTTAGAGACTTCATGGAACTTAATTTTATAGGGAGATGAAACATGCATAACCATGTTAGAACACTGAGCCAAGTATTCTTCAGAGTAGCATTTTCCCACATAATTTGTATTGACTACACAAGAGCCTTTCTACCCCCAAAAGAATACACGAGAGCCCAGGAGAAATGGCCATCATCCCTCTAAAGAAATGGGTCGAAGCATAATTAAGTTCTTTAAGGTGATTCTTAATTTGATGCAGACAAATTGTATCAAGTGCCCTTGAGATAATTAGGGTATATATTTTACTAACCACCCTTTGTCCAACTTCTCCCATTTGTATCTTGATGCTTCTAGGAAATAAAGGATCTATAGCACCTACATAAAATAAGAAAAGAAAGGAACAGACTCAACTAATTGGACCAAGGGACAGAATATGTCCGCTCGAGATTAGAGAGTCTCCACTTCTCTCCACTCTAACATTAATAATGGAGCATCTCAATCGAAGATCCATATGTTGATAATGATCTATATCTCTACAAAAGCCTAAAACTAAAAATAACATATTTTTGGTGGTCTTTAATCTACGTATCATATAGGAGCAAATATGAATAGCTACTAAAATTATATAAAACCATATTTTGTTATGATCTACGCATTAAACTCTGTTGATTTTCAAACTACATTGGTTTTAACACGTTCATGTCATGATCAATAAGTTAGATTCTCATTTTAAATGATTTTATATATTATAGAACACTAGTACCATGAAAGATTTATTTTTATGTCTACATGATGCATATGTTAGAGACTAATAATATATATATATATATATATATATATATATATATATATATATATATATATATTATTCTAGATAATTTTAATGGTATAGATCATGATCAGTGATGTAAATTTTTATATTCTTTTTATAATTTTGAAGTTGAGAGAAGTAGATACTCACTTCTCTCGAAAGCATTCGAGTCCATCTCTCTCTCTCTCTCTCTCTCTCTCTCTCTCTCTCTCTATATATATATATATATATATATATATATATATATATATATATATATAAAAGTGTCTATATAATGTATATATGTATGTATGTATATGTGTATGTATGCTTGTTTTATTTACATAATTATATGATACTAGATCCTAGAGGAGGTTGGGATGTTAGTTAGGTCTTGTTCTCATGGACCATCAAAAAAATTTTCAATGCTAAGTAGGCCCCTTAAATGTCTAGGTATTTTTCTAAAGCAAATATAATAGCCTCATATTCTTACACATACAAAAAGATGGACATGCATATATGAGCACAACATATGCATATGCGTTTATACAAATAGACATATACATTAGGATGTATGCATATATACAGACATACACAATATACACAATTAAGTGTAATCAGTTACCAACTAGTTAGAAGGAAAGATCTAAGCCATCAATAACATAAAAAATTAAACAACTCACACATATATGTTTTCCTAAATACATACATATAAACATAAATATATATCTATATACATATACATCATACATAGGTATAGATGTATTTATTTATATATGAACATATAGTGTATATAATATTAGCTAGTGATAGCATATGGTAATTTGGATGATTAGCACTTTCAGATAGGATAAAGTGCACGCTTTAATTGGAGGCTTGCGAATATTTTGCTTTTCTTATTATTCTTTTTTATGCTTTTTCTTGTTTCCTTTGGTAGGATTTTTTTGCATTTTTTTTTCTTTTTTGATGTGTAGTTGAAAGTTCTTTTTAATGAACTAATGAATGCAGCAAATGCCAGTAACATGTCATGCAATAAATTTGCTTTTAGGATTAACATTCTATTATGTAAACTAATATTTAAAGGGTTCCTCACTCAATCAATAGCGATCAATCCTATTCACAGCCTTGTTATCAAAATTGACAAAAAATTCATAAATCGAAAATGAATGAATCCAAATACAACAAAGTCTAAAATCAACAGTGGCTAAAAGGGGTCGTCATAGTATCTAGGATATCATATTTCTATGAAATTTAAAAACTTGTTACTTAGGCAAGTAAGAGTTGCTGCTTATAGTACAATTGTAGATATTTGTTAATGATTTTGAGGGGCTCATTTGTCGAGTAGGTGTTGTTACTTATAGTACAACAGTAGACTCATTAATTCGAGCTACTTATAGTATAATAGTAGTTAAAGCTTTTACTCATAGCACAGTAGTAGCTCATGCTTGTGTGTGTGTGTGTGTGTGATATAGAGAGAAGTCTAATTGAGGTAGATTGTTCCTAGGATTGGTATATAAAATTAATTTTGAGATTGAGGATCAAGCGAATTTTCTCAGTTAACTCTACAAGGAGTTTCATTGACCTTATATTTTAGCCAAGCTCTTCCCAAATTGAAACTGTTAAATCATAGAAGAAAATACTCCAACCATGATAACACTAAAATAAATTGAATATTAAATTCTCTCAACAAGTAGAAGAAGGGGGACGTAGAAAACATGGCAAGAAAGAGGCCATTAGAACATTAAGAGAATTAAAAGAAAAATACAAGAACCACCATCAGCAACCATGGTCCTTTTCCTTGGGCACCTCTCAACTAATATCTAGGCCCTCTCCTGCTACTGTAGGCCACCTTAGCAAGATCATTAATGAGTCCTTGCCCATTTTTGGGGACATCACCTTGGTTAATATATGAGCATATTGCACTCCAATGCCGCGAATTATAATCCAAGAGGATCTCTAACTTCGATATGGACCATTTTGGCTACTACGGATAGAAATAGATAGGATCTAAGAGTAAGATCCGCCATATTAAAAAACTAAGTTGGAAGTTAAACTTTTGCAGGTCATAACTTGGTCATATAATAGCCGATTAAGATGATATTTTATTTGAAATCGGATAACTTTTCGAGAATTATGACATGACGCTTTACTTTTTAGGGAGCAGCGCCCCTAGCGATTAGGCCCAACTTTTATCATTTGGGCCCTGAAACGGGTTAGTCAAGCCGAATATTTTCTTTTTGGGATAAGACTTTAACTGGACACATCTTCCAATCCGAGAAGAATCAAACAGAGTAACGTAAGGTAGAGTTAATATCTTTGAGTTTATTTTTACTAATCATGTCTATTTTAGAAAAGAATCCTATTAAAATTAGGAAGAGAAATCCGATTTGAATTGTGCAAGGACAAACACCACTATATAAATAAAAGCGATATACCTTAGTTTTAGATCATCAGTGACCTAAGCTCTACTTTCATAGTTCTTCTATCTTATTTTAAAGTTTTTTAGAGATATTCGAGTTGGGCGGGTGAGAAAAATCTTTCTTTTTTCGGTTTGGATTAAGTTCCTCCACTGATGAAGAGACTCGTTATGGTACAACTCGTTATGGTACCCTGGTACCATAAACTTGGAATTCCTATATGCAGCCAGATGTAGTAGGATGAGCACTTGATTGATATGCTTTACCTGCCACCTTTAACCTGGGCCACTTAGCGAACACCTTTTCCTTCTGAAGTGTCTTGTAAGTTTCTCTGCTAGTGCTTGTGAAGCAGAAACTTCGACATGCTTTACCTGTCACCTTTAACCAGGGCCACTTAGAGAGCACCTTTTCCTTCTGAAGTGTCTTACAAGTTCCTCCGCTAGTGCTTGTGAAGCATCAACTTGGACTCACTGTAATTTGCATCAAAGCTTTACTCCTATAAAAGCTATCATGATCTCAGATATGAGGACAATACCATGCAAGTTTTTGTCATGAACCATGTGCTTTCCTAATGAATTTATTTGATTGGATTCTGTCACATTTAGTTCTCAAAGAAAGAAAACCACGTACAGTCTTGCTTATGTACTTTGATATATCTTATATGAAGTAGTTGATCTATCTATTCCTCACCACTTTGCCTTATCCTTCATGTGGGCATTTCAAATAAATGGTTGACACTACTTGGTCGTGTCTGAGCTATTATTCGAGAGGCTTTGGTATCCCATGAAGATGATCAGGTTAGGTTCTTAGCTCACCTTTCCTATGCCTTGTCCTCCGTATCCTTTGTCTCATTATTGCACCATTTGGATATTCAGAGCTTTCTTCAAGGAAAAGAGATGTTTTTAATATTAGAATCTGATTCATTTCATTACGATATTTAAATGAATATGTCTACAAGGAGTTTGATGCCTTAAAAAGATCCACTGAATGTATGATTAAGAGAAAATGAACACAGAGGGCAGTTATGGTCTTGATGACAGATTTCTCGTTTTCCTGAATAATGATGAGAATGAACTAGATCAGCCAAAACCTTAGCAAGATTTATCAAAGTCGATCATGATCGACAAAACTTTGTCAATATCTAACGGGGTTGTGTGTATCATGATCCCTAGAAGATCTGGCTAAAAGATCATCTCATATTTTGATGGATATTGTTTATTCCCGTCATTGTCAAACAGTTCATTCTTCACTTAGTTCCAAGCTCTTCACCGCGCTCTGTGCATGTTTCTTGTTATTTATATCGTGAATTCAAATGCGTTTGCAAGTTCATAAACTGAATATATATCATCTTGTTTGACTTTGGTTAGCTGAAATATTTCAGACATGGATTTAAAGGATCAAGAAAATTTCTCGAGAACACTGGAGCTCAGTGGCTTGGAAGTTGGAGGCCTAAACTCAGCAGCGGATGCGACGCCAAGGGGCGACGTTCGTGATGGCAGCCAGAGTGGTGGCAGGACTGGTAATACTGTAACGGAGATAGAGGAGGGAGATGCAACACCTGATGGACAAAGTTCAGGAACAGCCAGCCATGGTATGTACTAAATCATTCTCTATAACCTGAGTAGAAATGGTTAGCAGTGTTCCCTTCTTTAAAATGGTCACTGAAGTACTTGAATCCTTTTTCTTGTTGTGTGAGGCCATAAGCTCAGAAGGCATGCAATCAAAGTTCTTATCCCCGTTATTAAACTTAATCATATGAAGCGCAATGCAATCAAAACAGCAATATAGGACATGTTTGTGACTATTCTGTTCTTCGATTTTTCTTGCAAGAAAAATCTATGAACTAGAGAAGAAGAATGAACATTTGGATATAATTTTCCTGGTGACAGAATATAATACAACCAAACTATGATATGGCTGTATGCTCTTCGATTCAATTTTGCTTGATTTTGATTCACAGTTCACAAAAGACATTTAATATTAGTGATTTGTTTGGGGTTCTTTTTGCTTTCAAGTTGATGATGCACTTCAATTGAACTACGTCACTTAAAACCATGGCACAACTTCATCAGCTTATCCTGAACTTTAGGGCTCAATCGTTAAGTCCTGCTCTTTTAATCATTGTTGTTATTGGCTATATCTTCTTGAGATTAGTTTGAGATTAGAGTCTCATATTGCACTACCGAAATCTACATCTTTATAATTTTCTGAAGAAGTTTTTGAATCCTATTATCATGTCCCTTTGCTAACGTACTGTATAGAGGCCAGGTCACTAGTAGAAGTCTGTATAACTATCGCAGCCAACTAATTATTGCCCCCATTTCTGCGAGTCCTATCGAATGCCTATGCTTCAGTATTCTGTAACATTTCATCTTTTACTTCTCAACTGCTTTAACTTGTAAACACCCTTGATTTCATCAAACCAGAGCTTCCCAAGAATTCCAAATCATGATCATTACATGTTAAATTGGATCGTGCTAATTCAATTCTAAACCCTTGATAATAAGTTATCTTCTAGAAAAAATTATGGAGATACTCCTTCAAACAACATTGGCGGAATCAGTACCACGCATTGTACTTGTTGTCTGATGGAACGAGTCGGTACGGGCCTGCATCGTGCCATGCCGGGCTCGTACCGACATAGTAGAAGAAGCAGAGGAGAGGACGAATGGGAGAGAAAGAAAGAGAGAGAAGGCGGAGAGAAGAAGAGAGGCCTATTGCCTCGGCAACGGCTTTCGTCGGCCTGCGCAGCCCTCCACCGAACTTCCTCCCTCTCGCTCTCCCTCCCTCCTCCGCTCGCTCTCTCTTTTTTTTTATTATTTTTTTTCTCCACCTTCGATAATGATTTTCGTTTTTGTTGCTAAAACCGTTCCAATAAAATGTCGGAATGGCTCGGAATGGCTGGAACCACCTTGAATTGGACCGTTCGGAACGGCTGAAGCCGCCTTGAATTGGACAGTTCCGCTGCCTCCGCCTTCGAGTTTAGGCACGTTACATTTAACTCTAAAATTTTAAAAAATTTTAATTAGCTACTAAAACTTTACTTTGGATGGAGGGGGCCAGTCATTTATTCGGATTCTGACACCATTAACGGGGTGAGATAGAAGATAAAATATTCTTGCTTTAGAGAGATTGGATTGTGGATTTGATGTGAAAGAAGATTCAATCTCCTTTTTTTGCAAGATCACTGTTGGATAACCTACCGTAAAAATCTCAAAGCGCTCCGCCCTTCATCATTCTTCCACAGATACAGATCTGCACTTGATCGCAATGCGAGCCGTCTCCTCCACGCTTGCCCGCCGCGACCCCAAGTTTTGTCCTTGGACGAGATCATCGAGGCCTTCAACGACGACGAGATCTGTGCCACCGGCGAGTCCACTGGGAGATCCGCTGGCAAGTCTAACGATGACGAGATCAGCAACCACTCCCACCCACTCTGTCCGGTGAGGCCGAGGGCTAAGGGATAAGGGCACTGCGCCAGCAAGCCCAAGGCAATTACGTCTCAAGGGCACAGCGCCTCTGTTTCTCTGTTCCAAGGGCATTGCGCTTTTGTCTGAGGGCGCTTCAGTTCGGCGTGGCTAGGGGCCGAGGGTACCGCGCCGACGACGCCGACAGTTGCGGGCCAGGGGCGCCCGGCGCCATGCCTTTGCTCCTCTGTTCGGGTGAGCCTGGAGGGCGCCTAGCCTGGATCCGATCGGCCCACCTCGATCCCACCTCCTCTGCTAATCCTCTGGACCCGCCGATGATGATCGGATCAACCACCACATCGCTCTGTTCCCATTTGCGTAGATCTCAAAGCACTCTTATCATCTATTCTTTATCCATCTGCACAGATCTAAAAGCAATTATTGGGTGATCCAATAGTGGGTCGTCTTAAATTTTTTGTCTTTTTATCTTTTGTTTTTGCCCGATCTTTCTTCTCCCGTTCAATTTCCGACAAAACAAGACCCTTCGCTAAGTTAGTAGAAAAGGCATTTTTAGAAATATTTACGAATGTTTTGTTATCACACGGGGATCATATGATAACGGCTTGTAACGAAGATAGATAATTGGACCATATTACAATAAAAATAAAATTTTTGTGGCTAATTGAAACTTTTTAACTTTGAGAGTCTAAGTATAATTGGCCCAAACTTGAAGGGATATCCCTATAATTTTTTCTATCTTCTATTCATAACCCAAGTCAACAGGCTCGTCCCTATTTAAAACTTGTGGGTTTTCTATCCAAAATTTCAGCTTCCTTACCTTTTTGAGAATGCTGAACTGGCTGGACTATGGCTCTGCTCTCAACTAACCAGTTCTAGCATTGATTGGGCCCAAATCGGTCAGGCCCACGAGCGGAATCCCAAGTGATCCCAACCCTTCCCCATTCTAGCCGGAGCCTGATCTGAAATTATACAATGCATGTACGAATATATCTAATAAAATCAAAAAACACAAGCTTATAGAATGTCCGAAGCAACTCTCCCTCTCCTGACCATAAGTTACTTTCTGAATAGTTAGCCACATAAGCAGCCACTCAATCGGCAGCTCCGTTGGCCTCTCTAAATACATGCTTGGTTTGAAAGTCCCACCATCCGAGCTCACCCAAACGTGTTTCAGCTGAAAGATATAAGAGAGATTCCAGTACAAAGGGTTCTTCTTCCACAGGCGCAGCCAAGTACTTCCAATATTTTTTATTTACCAATAAAATATATTTTTTGAACTCTTAGTCACCAACCAAAATTTCTCAGCTATCAGTTTGATGTCCGCTGGGGACTGGCTCTGCCTACCTTTCTTTCAGTCTTACATTTTACCACGAGAACAAAGCCGTTTGGTGGACGTCAAACCACCAAAGCTACATGGAACGTTAGTTGTGGTAGCGACAAGCTCTGCACTAAATCTCTTTTTAAAGACTCTGCAGCTGAGAGTTCCATCCAACGAAGCTCTGCAAGGAAGAAGATGGGGGAGAGTGCGGAGAGCCGGAATTTGCTTCTGGACATCGAGGAGTCGTCGCGAGCGTCGGAGGAGCTGCTGCAGTGGGAGCCGGTGCCATGCAGGGTGCTCACTCGGGTTGCCGTCTGGGAGTCCAAGAATTTGTGGCGCTTGTCATGGGCCTCCATAATCATAATGCTCTTCAACTTCATGCTCAGCCTCGTCACCCAGATGTTCGTCGGCCATCTCGGCGAGCTCGCCCTCGCCGGCGCCTCCATTGCCAATGTCGGAATCCAGGGCCTCGCTTATGGAATCATGGTATTTCTTTCCCGCTCTGTTTATCCTCATAGATTTGCTTCTTAGTTCACCGGACTCCTGGAAGCTGGCATCAGTACTGTCTCATAGATTAATACTGCTGCATGCACCCCGAATTGATGAGTTTAGTCCTCCCCCAAACAGAGCAGGAAGTTTGCCTAGAAGGGGCTCTAATGCGCATCTAGTATTAGTACTTAGATTCATACTGGATTGAGTTTGGTAAGCTTAGAACGACTATTTCTTTGAAAATAAATGAAAATATAAATTATAAATGAGATACTCGAAAGCATCCATGGATGAATCACCTGGCTCTGATTCTAAAATGATTGGGCTTATTTTTACTGAATAATTAGGAATTAATGCCTTAGACTAGGGATATGTTCCAGATAATTAAGTTGTTTGGTAGATAAATCCATTCTTTGTCATTGCTCTTAGAGCATTTTCAGCTTGCCATGAAAAACTCTCTTGAGAGTTTGCACATGGAATTTGCTTGAGATATGCTGGAGTGACATAGAAATCTCACACATAAGGTTACACATTTGATATGCGACTCTCTTATTGCCCCACTTAATTGCCAGCTTATACATTTTTATTATATATAATTTACCATTGATTGCATTAAAGGCAAACTTATAAATCAACCATGGCAATATTTTCTATGAGATTTCATGTTATGGTAGCTCTACTTTGGTGGGGAGCAAGCAAAGCATATATTTTTACTGTTATTTACTTTAGTTAAGAGTGCAATATGACCTGGCAAGTGTTGGAAGCAGAGCACATAAAAAATAAATATATATGGAAGGCAGCCGATTGCCAATGGGTTCAATAGTTCTTTTTTCATAATCCATTCTACATTAAACTCAAAAACTACAAAGGATTGAAATCTGCCAATCTTCCTCTCGTTGAAAAATCTCTCTAAAAGATTGTAGCGAAAGAAGCATTACTAGAGCTCTATCTCATCCTCTTGGCCACAAAATTTCCATTTTTGAAGCATATTCTTGCCATCTTGGCTGTGTGCCTAGTCTCGGCCTCCATTTTGCCTGTGCCGGGTGAGCTTTGTGAGCCCATGATACTTTTCTTCCTCTTATGGGCTGTGCTTTTTGCCCTTGATGGGCTCAACCTTCTTTGAGCTACGCATCTCCGTCATCCGAGAGCAAGACGGTTTAGTCTAGTGTACGAGGCACCTGCCACTCGAGTGTCCAGAGAGGTACGCTTGGGTCATAGTAGAGTAACATTGTCGTTGTGTCAAGTCTCACCTTCTAACACATAGAGGGAGAGAGAAGGAAAAAAAAATTTTGGGAGCCATTTTCTATCTATTAGAAAAATTGCATCTCCAAAGTATGAATTATTTATTAAATTAAAAATATATATATATATTATTTTAATCAAATGGCTCTGAAGTGGTCTCGGATAACAAGAATTTAACCTCTGAAGTCTCCATTACTCAATTGGAAAAGCAATATATATATATATAATAAAGAACAATGGTAATGGTCGAATCCCATGGAAAGCTAGCCTATGAGGCAAAGAACTGACTTCCTTAGAAAATAAATGTACCTGAACATCAGCACACAGGGAAGACCATGGTGAGCCCCTTTTTTTTTTTTTTTTTGCAGCTGGGAATGGCAAGTGCAGTGCAAACAGTGTGTGGCCAAGCCTATGGAGCCAAGAAATATAGAGCCATGGGCATCATCTGCCAAAGAGCCCTCATACTTCACTTCATAGCTGCAATCCTCCTATCGTTCCTCTACTGGTTCTCCGGCTCGCTGCTCAAAGCGATCGGCCAATCCGCCTCTGTAGCATCGATCGGCCAGGTCTATGCTCGTGGTCTGCTCCCCCAGCTGGTAGCCTTCGCACTCTACTGCCCCATGCAGAGATACTTGCAGGCCCAGAACATTGTGAACCCCGTGGCTTACATATCAGTTGCGGTGTTGCTGCTGCACTTGCTGCTCTCATGGTTGGCTGTGTTTATTCTCGACTTTGGGGTCCTCGGAGCCTCCCTCACGCTGAGCCTCTCTTGGTGGATTCTTATGCTTACAACATGGTTCTATATAATCTTCAGCCCATCTTGTAGGGAGACATGGCCCGGCCTTTCCATGAAGGCCTTTAAAGGCCTTTGGTCTTACTGCAAGCTGACACTTGCATCAGCTGTTATGCTATGGTAACCTCCCTCCCTCCCTCTCTCTCTCTCTCTCTCTGTCTCTCTGTGTGTGTGTGTCTCTCTCTCTCTCTCTTTCCCTCTCATTCTCTCATATTGGTGAATGTTTATGTGCAGCTTGGAGATATGGTACGTCCAAGGATTTGTGCTTCTAACAGGCTACCTCCCACACCCAGAGGTCTCACTTGATGCCATTTCTATTTGGTATATTTTCTCAACGCAATCTCTCCACGACTCTGACATAATGCTCTGTTTTAGAGTAGTGGTGTGGTACCAGCTCCATGCAACATGACACGAGTTTAGGTTGGTCGGGTCGGTGCTGTAGTTGTGTAAAGCATCAACTTATTTTTTAGGCTTGTATCTGTTTAGCAAGATACAGAAAGGAATTGTTTTCGTGCACACAAATAAGAGAGAAAGCAAAGAATGTTAAAAATAATTTAGATACAGTAAATTATTTTTCTTTCTTTCTTTCTTTCTTTCTTTCTTTTTCCCCTCTTCAGAAAGAGAATGCTTGTTTCTTTAAATAAATTCTGAGTCTGAACTTTGTGTCCTAAGTCTTTTTTTTAAGTTTTGCTTTGAGAAGATTTTATGAGTAGTCAGAGACATGTTCCTATTCTTAAACTAGTAGATATTTCCTAATCGCATTTACTCTTGCAATTTGTATGATTCCCCACAGTGTCAATTACTGGAACTGGGATTTCATGATCATGCTAGGATTGAGCAATGCAGCCAGGTCAGTAACAGAAAACCATACTGTATCATCATAGGATGATCTTTATTTCAAGCTTCAAAGGCTCTGCTTCCTTGAGTGGATCATATTATCCTGACTTGGTCACGGCCTTGAGCAACAGCGTTCGTATAGGAAACGAGCTTGGGGCTGGACACCCGAGAGTCGCGAGGTTCGCAGTCATCGTCGTGGTCACGACGTGCGTCATCCTCAGCTTGATCATCAGTGCACTAGTTCTTATACTGCGCACTCCCTTGAGCGAGCTCTACACCAATAGTACCGATGTGATCGAGGCAGTCAAAAATCTGACGCCATTACTTGCGATCTCAATCTTCTTGAATGGAGTCCAACCAATTCTCTCTGGTAAGATACAGCAGTTCAGGCCCACGCAATGTTGTGCTCTGTCGATCATTCAAAAATTTTTAGCATCAAATTTTATCATAAAATTTTCAAGGTTGACATGCTCCATATGTTTGAAAGTTCCATCTGATCTCTCTGGGTTTCTAAACCAACACACAAATCAATTGGTTGTTTCAGCATTAGCTAATTGATGTGTCCTGTCGAATAACTTTGCATGATCAAGAAACATGGCGTTCGTAGATGTTTGTTCGAATTCACAATGTAGAGCTCTTAAGATGCCTATAAAGATGTAGACCTGCATCCAAACAATTCTTCTTGTGGTGGAATTCCATTCATGCTGTATGAGATTCTACAGGAGTTGCTATTGGGAGCGGGTGGCAAGCCATAGTAGCTTATGTGAATGTTGGTGCTTACTACTTCATTGGACTTCCAGTTGGATGTGCTCTTGGATTCAAGACAAGCCTAGCAGCAGCTGTAAGCACCCTCTTTGCAAATGTGATTACATGGACATTTTAATGCACAAATGGCTAATTCCATCCCTTCTCTTTTTCAGGGGATATGGTGGGGTTTGATACTGGGAGTCTTTGTTCAAACTGTTACTCTCATAGTCCTAACAGCCAGGACAAACTGGAACACAGAGGTAAGGCGCATTCCCACAGATTGGAGCTGCTGGGTTTTATCTTGCTTTAATTCAGGCCTCTGTATGAAATGATCCATAAGTGGTTATTGTGTGGTTTTATCATGTAGGTCAACAAGGCTGTCGAACGCTTGAAGAATACAGCAGAGGAAGATGCTCTTGCCATAGCAGACATTGAATGATCAATAACAACAGTTTAGTTATGGAGAAACTTTTTTACCTTGAGAAATTTTATTTGAGTCAAACAGTTTTGTCATTCTCTATGTAGTTGCTGAAGCAAGGAAGAGTTTCTAAAATCTCTAGAAGAACTCATGATTTTGGTGAATGTGGAATGTAAGAGAAGTATAAATTGTTAATGCTAGTATGAAGTGAATTCAATAGCTAACTGCCAACAATTGATGGCATGGTTGGTTGGCACCCTACCCCTAAAGGCTTGTCTTGCTCTTTAGGAGATCCCAGGTCCCAATCCTACATATTGCTCGAAAGGTTTCATAGCAGAACACCAACAAAACACCCGAATCGAGTTACAACTTGGTTCGGTCCATCTTCTCCAAATAATCTAGAGCAGCTTGTTCTACATCAGAAAGGAATTCAATTACTAACAAAAGGATTGAATTAGGAATGATTTAATGGTCCAAAGGAACAGAAAGCCTAAATCTTATATCTTTTAAATGAGTTCAGGTGATCTTCTAGAGTTGCACAAGGTTTAACATGCTGAGTATCATTAGGTCTGCTTTCTCCTTTTCTATTTCCCCTTATTGAGACAAACCATGTGTGCTTATGCAAACAGTTCACTCAAACTTGAGCAAACACCAGAAGTGGAAGTGTACTTTGCTTTAAGCTATTGTCTAAATAGCTGCCTGTGTTTGCATTCTATGTTACCAAACATATATGAACATCTTTCCAGCTCATGCCAGATGCAGCTTAGATATAATTGGTCAGATGAACTGTTCTAAACAATATGTAAGGCATGATATCAAGTTTTTAGGAGATGAACAGCCTTTACTTGTGTTAAGCTGCAAACTAGATGCAGTTAGGACCTTGAATTCATTTATGCACATATTAGTCAATATGAGATTTATAATCCTTGCGAATTGAAACCGAGACGGCATATTAACTGTAAAATGTATCGGGATTATTACATATTTTGCATCACCGTGTTAGGCTGCGAAGAAGGGAAACTTGGAGAAGAGAAAACAAGTTAAGTGTGGCTAGGAAATTTATGTGCAGCCTTGAGACATATCTTATACAAACATAGATGATGGCCAGAAAATTCACCTTGTGTAGCATGGACTCTTGAAATTTGGTTATTGCCCTATTTTTCAAGCTTTTTTTTTTAAAAAAAAAATAATAACAAAAGAAATTGCTAACTTTGCCCTAGCTTATTGTAGTGCTCCCTTTTATAAAAGATAGGAGAACTTTCTTGCAGAGGTTGCCCACATGACTCAAGATATCTATATATTTAGGATAGGGTTCATTATAATATCCATTCTTCGAATTTCTCTGAATCGTCCATTTTTCTCTAATTGGCGTGCATTTGCCCTTGCACTTCGACAAATTTGTTTCCATGTTTTGAAATATTTAATTAAGTATTGTAAAATAGTTAGCATTGTCTCCATTGCTATTCCTTGAAGCTAAAAATCAAGAGAACATGAGAGCTTATTAATTAATTTCTACCAAGCAGACAAATCCATCATCAGTATTAAACTTCTTCTGAATCATTATTTTGGAGCAAACATTTAAAAACTTATTGGAGTTAAACATTCCTGCCTTGGAGGGTTTGAAGATTTTTTTTTTTTAATGAGAGTAATATTATAGACTTAGATATTTAGGAGCGAGTAATAGTGGAGTCACGCAGTAGAGTGGTGATGCTATTACTAAGGAGGTTGAAAAAATTCTCATGCAAGACCTATTGCAAACAAGTGCTGCAAATGTGGTGCGCCTAGTCATAATTCAAGTGCATGTCCTGCGGATGAGTCTGTACACCTAGCAGAATACAATGTTGAGATAGAACTATAGAAGGTGGTGAGAGTGATGAAGATGATTTAGGAAATGCAGAGACTGCCGAGGAAGGAAGGTGAACGAATTTCTTGTGTCACAAGAAGGTTGTTGTACACTTCTAAGCAGAAAAGTTGATGCAGGGGTATCAGATTTCTCATCCAAAGTGCTCTATTAATTAGAAGGTGTGCCAATTAATCATTGATGGTAGAAATTTTGAAAATATTATCTCTGAGTTGTTAGTCGACTCTTTGCAGTTGTTGATAGAACCACATCCTGAAACAACCAACTTGGATGGATTAAGAAAGGCCCTACATTCATGGTAACTGAAATTTGTCATGTCCCATTTTAGTTGAAAAATTTTATAAAGATGATGTTATCAGTGAGGCAGTTGATATGGATGCTTGTCATATTTTACTTGGGAGACCTTGGCAATATGATGTAGATAACTTTTTATATGGTGCAATAAAAGAATTGCTATTCTACCTAAAGGAAGTAAGGAAAGGACACCTAACACTTCTCAAGTGGAGGGGAAAACTTTCTTTCTAATACTAGTTGTGAGAATGAAATTGTAGGTGATGCTGAAGGAGTTGTTAATGCCTTGAGTCGAAGAGAAGCTTTGCTAGTGATATTGAGCAACGAGATGATGGTTTCGAGTGCCTAAAAGAGAGATATGAGGAGGACGAGAACTTTGGAGAAATTTGGAAGAAGCATCTAATGAAGTAGCCTACTAGTGATTCTCATGTTATGGATGGTTGTTTATTTAGAGGTAACCGCTTGTGCATTTCAAGGACATCTTTGTGAGAAAAAATTATTCGAGATCTACATGGAGGTGGACTTAGTGGGCACCTTGGAAGTGATAGGCTATGGCTTGAGTTGAGGAGAGATTTCATTAGCCTCGGCTAAAGAGAGGTGTAGAAAATCTTGTTAGCAAGAGTCCAATTTGACAAATAGCTAAGCGGCAGGTGCAGAATTAGGTTTGTTGTGAAGCATATTTGGGAAGACCTCGCTATGGATTTTGTGTTAAGACTTCTAAGAACACAAAGGGAAGCAGATTCAATGTTTGTTTTTGTTGATTGTTTCTCAAAAATGGCACACTTTATCCCTTGCAAAAGATCTTAGATGTTGTGCATGTGGCAAAGCTATTTTTTCAAGAGATTGTGTGATTGTTGTGTTCGAAAATCTATCACTTTAGATTATGATCCAAAATTTCTTGCTCATTTTTTGGATTACTTCATGAAGAAAGTTTGACACTTGTAACAACCCAGGACCTTACCCAAAAAGACTATTCATAATTCATTTTTTTGGATTTTTTAGTTTTATACATGTACCTAAGATCTTTCCAGCAAATGATTAATATAGGAACTAAACACACATCCACACGTCACATATTCTCTCAGTTTAAGCTCTGACATTCTCATCACACTAAGGGTTCAAATTCATTTAAATCCAATTACAAACACCGTGATTGGCCTATGGTCAGTCTCAATGAGCCAATGCTGCAGTGTTCTTTAGTCTATATGGGTCATGGGCCGGGTCCACTCTGACATTGTTTGTAATAGTCCAGGACCTCACCCTAAAGGGCTAGTCGGAAGGTGTTATTTGGATTCCTTAACTCCGTATAAGTATCCAAGATCTATCCAATAAATAACCGATGTGAGACTAAACGCACGCCTGCTACCCAAAATCTTTTCAACGAATAACCGATATGGGACTAAACACACGTCCGTATGGGTCCTTACGTACTCTTTTAGTTCAAGTCCTGACATCATCGTCAGACTAAGGGCCCAAATCTATTCAAATCTAATCAAATGCACTATGATCAACCCGTGGTCAGCCTCAATAAGCCTGTGTTCGCTAGTCCATATGGGTCATGGGTCGGATCCGTTCTAATACCATTTATAACAACCCAGGATCTCACCCAAAAAAATTAGACGGAAGGTATTATTTGGGTTTCCTTAATCTATATAAGTACTTAAGATCTACCCAACGAATAACCGATGTGAGACTAAATGCACGCCCGCACAATCCGAATTATAGTGGTATTGTGCATCCATGAATAAATGGACACACTGAGATATTGAATGGAACTTTGGAAAATTTAATTCATAGTTTTTGTAGAGAGAAGCTAAAGCAGGAGGATAATGCTCTTGCACAAGCTATGATTTTTTGTACAAAACTTTGAAGATAATTAATGATAATGCTTATATTGTGTATCTTTTTAGAGATATCATGATTTTGAAGACTTCCATTATTGCTTATCTATAAGAATACAATCCAATAGGCGAGTTGCTTTATTCTAAGCTTAACTCAAAGACGAGTTGTTTGCAAGTGGAGAGAATTGATGTAGAATATGAAAGTCAGGCATGACCTAATATGTAACAACTTATGACCTCACCCAAAATGGCTAGCTGGAAAGTATTATTTAAGTTTCTTAATCATGTATAAGTATCTAATTAGATCTACCTAGCGAATAACCGATGTAGAACTAAAAACTTGCCTGCACAAATCCTCACATAATTAGTAATTATCACTATGGTATATTTTCTTGCCTAATCTGTTGATTATCGCCATGTCATATTTTCTTGCCTAATTTAGTGATTATTTCTATGGCACATTTTCTTGCCAATATTAGCTAGATGTTATTTCTTTAATTAAGGGATCTTATTTTGGTCTTTGCTCTTTCCTTGTTCAGCAAGATTTTCTTATCCTAGGAGAATATCTCTAGATAAATACTTGTTGTGACCACTCAATTAATTGGGACTGTTCAGCATCAATAAAATTTTCCGCACTTTTGTTCTACGTCGCTGCCTAAGGGATGCATGCGCTTGCATTACATGCCAGTGATCTATTTTCATGCATTCATGGATGAGAACGGCACAAGGGGCACTACGATGAGTGAAAGATGAAGAGATGCTCGTGCATTTAATGGCTTTGAAAGATGATAGAACCATGCCACCGTCAACCTTAATTCAGAAACAAAAAGATGAAGTACTCTATTAGCATCTCTCTTTCCCTCCACTACATTATCCATATCTACTTGCTGAGAGAATTTTCAAATATTAAAACAAGAATCTTATCCATGTACTCCTAAAAATTTGTGAGGTGGTTATGTGTAAGAGGTGCCACAATCTATACGGCATCTATCTTATTCTCAATGCAGTCTACCTCAAAATGTACTCGTATTTGTACCCAGATCTTATGGAAAAGAGAAGCTGGGGTGGCGTGCTTTGCATGGCAACACTCTTTGTCACAACTTTATTCTTATGAAAGGAAGTTTACCAGAAAAAAGGAAATAGAAAAGATAAAAGAAAGCACTTTTATCTGATTTATATACGAGTCTGCTATCTACCAGAACAGGCCAAGTAGACTGCTTTCGTGAAGAAAACTCATGGACTACATGCTTGGCTAAAATGGACATTATATTTTGGTTTTCTTTAAGAATATAAAATATTACTTATCGACTTTAGTGTTTTCTACAGAAAGAAATATACAATTCATTGTTTAATATGTTAAAACTGGTCTTGGATTAATTAAAAAGATGAGTTTTTAAATATGGGTTAATGCTCTCTCTAACACCAGTTGCAAAGGATGGTGGGTTTAGAGTAAATCGATCCCCCGCTATCATTCCATATAGCAACGGTTGGTTGGTGTTATTTAATAGTTAGTCGCCAGTTCTCCCTAGGCAGAAGTAAACAGGTTGGCTCTTAATCCTGATGATGTCTTAGTAATAAGAACTAAACAAGATCTCTAAAGCCAAAGTCAATTACTCGGTTTTCTCTTTTGATCCTAAGAAAACAAGAATTCTTACTCAATTTGCGCATGCTTGCAACTCTTGAGAACTTGATGGAGGCTTCGAAGAAGGCTGAGATGATTAAGATAAGGGAATAGTTTTGTCCTCGATCCTCCTTTCCATTCGAGCAACTCAATTAAATTGTTTCATAAAGGTAGTTGGGTTTCCATAAGCGACTTAACAAATCATTCATGCATATGGTGCTAAGCACCACAAAAAGATGTTTGACCGTTAAAAGTATTGTACGATAATTTGTTATCTTTCAGAAGATTTATACTTTTTTTTTAGTTTATTTTGCACTGACATTCTTGCCCTTGTTCACAAGCCTTCAAGAGTTCGAATTGTGTCTTCCATGCAAAAGAATGATTGGTCTTTTTTTCATGGCATCGACTGTTGAATCGCATTTTGCATAGATCTAAAAGTACTTCGAACTTCTCTATTGAAATTTCTTATTAAGATGGGATTCTATTAATTGCAGACTAATTTTATTGTTTTATTACGTTATACGAGGTAAGTTGCTGTCTGAATAAATATTTAAGGAGCTCAAAATTAATTTGTAATTATATTGTTCATTTAGGTTCTATTATCTAAGTTATGTGGTATAGTGAGTATTGATATAGGTCTAGATTGGTTAATGAGCTCGATAATGGGGGGACCAATTAGCATGATATTATTTGGGTTAGGCCCCCACTTCACTCGTATATATATTTGTTCGATATGTAACCTAAGGGCATTTAGTTCATACATTCCTACAGAGGCATCTATCTCATTGATGAGACAGATATCAAGGAGGAAAGGGAAAGGAAGATCTATTCATTCTAGCGTTTTCTTCTTTCCAGAGGATCCCACCACAGCAATCATCAATAGATTTGCAGGAATCTCGAGCTATGCCTCGATCTTTTTTAGTTATATGTTATTTATGTTCTAATCTTGTGCAAAGCATCCATAAGAAATCTATATTTGGATCATCTATTTGCATAGATCTCAAAACAGATATGGAAGGATCCAGCGAGGGATCGGCACGAAAGCGCCATTACACTGCACGCACATGCATGTGGAAAAGTACAAAAGATGGACGGCAAGGTATTGCTGAAACCAAGCTATCCAAAGGAAAAGGTGACAAAGCAACTAATTAACACCGGCCGCCAGGCCCCAAATCGCTCTCAAATTGTATAGAATAGCATGGAAAGCTCCAAACCGAGCATTTAATTCGAAAAGCAACTGCAAAAAGTCGGGCCTTTTTGCTTTATCCGCCTATTCTCGACAGCCTCTTCCAGGCTCATCACAATGCCTATTTTCTCCCTTTCAGTTGCTGGACTGTTCCAAATATAAGGCTGTAATTTAGTGAAAACAAAGGGTGGTTGAGAAGTTCATTCTCTATATAAATCCATCTCCCTTCTCTTTTCCATGGACACCTTAGTTCATTCTCCTGCTAAGTTCATTCTGGTTTGATATGGAAGAAATGGCTGAAACTCAAATGGTTTCCTTCTTGCTTGAGGTGGATTCGGGTTCTCCTCGATCACCCAAGACTCCATATTCAGCCATTGTTCCTTCACGCATCGCTTGCTTCGCGAGGAGGCGTGCATGTGTGACCTTGGATACAATTTCTGAGGAAGATGGTTTGGATAAATTCGATTCGTCGCATCTTGCTCCCGCGAGGTCGTCGATGCTGCAACCGTTCTCATCCTCAGCATGTTCTCATGGCAACGAAGAAAGCTGGTCAAGATACAATTAGCGGTGCAATAAGCCTTCATGCTCATGTAGAATGGAATGCAATATTATGTACTTCTTTCGGTGATAATATCAGTGTAAGCACAAGCACCTGCAAAGTTTAAACTTGGAACCTCCTCCTTTATGGAGGATGAGTGCAACCTATGTGACTTTTCTGTTAATATCTGTGATTATAAAGTAATGTAAATATTGAGTGGAAGCAGAATTATGTGCTATTCCATTTTGTCCTTTTTTTTATTTTGGTTATTTTAGTAGAATGCTTATCAGCTTATCATGAATGGAGTATGTCGAAATTGATGGTAGGAATGTTTCTAGCTTTTTAGGCATTCGTTCTGTGTTTTTAAATTTTTAGAGATGACTGACACTGGTTATGTATGTCATCAAGAATTTGTTGGAAAAAAAAAACAGAGAGAGAGAGAGATGACTACTACTACTACAATCATTTTTTATGGATGAAGGTTTTCAATGATTGATGCTAGTAGTTGTCGAGAGTATTTTGTTCTAAAAACATTGGTAAAAAAAGAGGTACCTTCTCAAATGTTTTAAAGATATATATTTAGTTAAGTGTAACAGATTTTTGGCAAGAAGCAATAACAATCCTATTCTAAAGATTAGTCTCGCGGTTTGATAATCATAGATGATTTGCTGTGCGAGCTTTTTAACAGAAAAATGATTTATTCATATATTATATTTATACTTAACATGGGATAACGGAAGCCAACCAAACTAAAAAACTTCAAAATTAGGGCACCTCTATCTTAAGGGCTTGCTTTTAATGGTTTATTTTAGTTAAGGAGTTTGTGAGCTTTTATCTGCTATAACCATTTAGATTTTGGATGATGCACATAAGTTAGCAAAAATAGCTAAAAGGTAAAGCGAGAAATATGATATACACTGTTCAGAATGGATCCTTAATCTCTCTGTCATCACCGTTTGTAATGTGTAATAACATTTGACGGACCAATTCTCGACATATAATTTTAACTAACTAAATCTTAAACCCTTAAAAGTATCTACTTAATTAAAGACCATGGTAATTATACTTCAATTTAATTCGTCCAAAGAGAATTGAGGGTTGTCTTTTTGGTGCATGACCAAGGTTTTGGACCTAGGCAGTTATAGTGCAGGTGGTTTCCCTCCTTTTTATTTATTTATTTACTGGTTTGGTAGAAGGGAGGTTTTTGCTTCACCGACCAACTTTGTTAAATTTAGTAGAGCATGAGAAATTAATCGTGGGGAGGGTAGGACTTGAACCTAGCTCCTTAACAGCAGCCTCCAAATGCTTTACCAACTTCACCTCATCGACACCCTCATCAATTATAGATTTTCACTCAATGTTAGGACAAAAAGCTGATGTTAGGATACATTACATACTTGAATTTATGAAAGAATCCTCAAACATTGTGAATACCAAGGTGGATGTGAGATAAACAAGGAATAATGCAGCAAGGAATGAACATCTCATAATAGGTACAAGGTTTTCCTATTGAAATGTGAAAATAGAGTACAAGAAAGCCCAAGCAAGGAGATCATTGGATTCGTATTCAAGAACATGGCACGATGTCTATAATTATCCAAGGAGAACAGAGGTGATGTTCATACAGGGTATTTGAAGTGCAGGACATGATCTGAAACATGGTAGGACACAGATGTGGTGCGGAACTGGAATTCAAAGGTTTTTTTTTCTTTGGATGGAATTTATAGCATCAAAGTTACCATACCAACAAGACCCACACAAACAAATTGCTCATCTGATTTTAACTGATGCTAAGAAATTCAGAAGAGTGAACTGACAGGTATAGAAGCTAATATAACTGTTTCATATACAGGCACAATATAATAGACATCGCCTGTGTTGGTTTTAAATTTAAAACAGATCACTGTATAAGGGGGGGAACAAAACCCACATTATTTCATATATAACTCAGAGAGTTCACATCATCCACAACTTTGACACAATTAATTATTTTGCTCATCCTGCATCAATAATAGCTTTGACCAAACACCAGTACACAACACCCAATTATTAGATTATATTGCTTTGTAGCGCATAATGCACTTCACATGCTCGAAATACAAGAAAAAGATAAGTTGCCAGCCATTTTCTCAAGTAGTCCATGGAATGCTGAGGGAACTGTGTACTGAAGCTGAAAAAAGAGGAATCACATGCGAGAGATGAGCAAGGGAATGGAGGCTGCTTCCATTTCTTTTCCCATGATTGGGGAGAATGTATCCAAGTCCCCATAATTTTCGAGAACACGCATTTGACACTCCTCTGCAGCCAACTGCCCGGTGGAGAAGGCACCATGGACAGTTCCAGAATATTTCAAGCTTGTGGCTTCTCCAGCGAAGAAGAGGTTGTCGACAGGATTCCGTAGTCTCTCATACAACTCATGCGGCTTTCCCACTGCATCATAACTGTAGGAGCCAAGAGAATTCACATCCGATGCCCAACGAGACACCAAATATCGAATCTGAACATAAAAAAAAAGGAAGAGAGAAATAGACATCTCAGTTTCACCATCCAACATATAGATATATGTATATATAGTTATCATAACATGAGTTGGTTAATAAGGAAAATGTGTTCTTTAGCTTCGATGAATCGTGTAGTCATGCATTAATAATCTGCACCATAATTCACGAATATCAAGTTTAGTCTAACAAATTCACCTATTGAACGGAATTAAGTATTCTAACCAGAAAGTTACATTTATCAAATATATCTCAGCATTTCCTATTCCCTTTTTTTGGATTTTTTCCCCCTCAAAACCAACAAAAAAAATCATATTATTAATAATATTTCATACATTTCTTATGTTTAATATCATACAGGTGGCCAATTAATTAAACAGTCCAAAAGAAATCATAATAGGCATCACTATCAGTGTCTTATAAGAATATCTTTTTCATTAAAAAAAAGGACAAGCAGTAAATACCGGCTTAGATGCATCTGGGAGGATCTGTTTCAGTTGCCCAAAGGCAAAATTAGCAGCAGCTTCATCAGACAACTTTTCAATATCGAGGGCAAGCCGACCGGAAGGCATGTAAACAAGGACTTGATGGCCTGTTGCCTTGTGAAGATTAAGGAAATAACTGCAACTGTAAGAAGTGGATGACACCACACCAAGGTACTCTACGTTTGGCCAGAAAACTTTGTCAAAGAGCAGAACAATCTTGTTCTCAACTCCAACAGCAAGATTCTTTATTGCTTCTTCTTTCCAATCTGGAAGCCTTGGTTCAAACTTAATGAAATTAGCTTTCAGAACCCCTAGGGGTATGGTGATGACAGCAGCATCTGCAACAAATGTTTTGCCATTCTCAACACTGACTTCCACTCCCATATTTCTCCGAACTATTTTTGTAACCCTGGAAGAAGAATTGGGATGAGAAAAGATATAAAGAGGCATTTGGTTCTTTAGTTCAGAATGTTTGCACATACCGGTGATTGAGATGAATATCCAGGCCTCTTGCAAGGGTATTAATAACAGGGCGGTAACCTCGGACCATAATACCATGCCCACCAGGGAGCAAGACTTCCTGCATTCGATGTAGTGAATGAGATTAGAAGAGATGCAGCTGATGAAAGAACCATCAAATGAAGTAACAGAGCTTCTATTTATTTATATTTTGATGATCAATCATTATCAATTTTGCAAGAACTTTTTCTAAACAAGAGAATAAACATTAGCCAAACTACTAAAATAAGTGACAACTTTTTCAGCATTGCAGCGAACAAAATGGACTTGCCTCGTTCCAGTATTTCATGGAGATGTTATCTGCATCTGCGGCAAACCAACCTTCCATTCGGCATAAAAACCATCGAAACACCTTACCAGCTAGTCCTTCTTGTCTGCAAGCATGAAAATTCTATGATATGAAAAATTAAAGTTCCAAATAATATAAGTCAGAAATTTTGTTGTATTGTAAGGTACAGGCATTATATTAATGAAACCTCAAATCTGGACATCTCTTCAGAACAATTTCTATTGCTTCAGCTAGAGACATGTCTTCATCATATTCCTGCCTCAACTTTTCTGTCTGCAGACTGAAACGCACTTAGCAACTACCCACAAAAACAAAAGTACATAAAAATAGAACAAGTTAGGAGACTTGCCTCTTTCAGCATACGCTCAGAAACCTGGCTGACTTTTTGAACAAGTTCCCGAGGGATTTGATGTCCATCTGTATCAAAGAGTGCATAGCTGCAAAAAGATGGCAATGAAGCATTAGGAAAGAAAGTGAGCATTGAATAAGATATTGGCTAAGAAAAGCACTTTAGATCAGAGAAAATGCAACGTTACCTTTCAAAATCATGATCCAGCAATACAGTGTTATCATCACTGGTGCGGTATAGCGGAAGCCCCAGTCTTCCTACCAAAGGTGCCAAGGGATTTTCTTTGCAGACACCATGCAACCTTATGCATGAAGAACAACATGGAACACATCAATTTAATCATCTAAGGAGGCCTACATGTTAAAGAGTAGACTGAATATGGTGTGTGATGAAGCGCAGGGTTATAGAAAAATTAGGAGTATACCAGGAAGCTCCCATGTCAATAGGAAATCCAAATCTGTAGTCAGTCCAAACTCGACCACCAATTGTATCTCGTGATTCTAACAAAACAACCTGAGGTTTTATATGATAGTCAGATAATTAAATACAGAAGAAAGATTAGAATGAGAATCCTATGTATGAATGAATTTGAACAACGCCCACTTTACCTGAATGGATGCATTTTGAAGTGCACGAGCTGCTGCAAGGCCAGCAAAGCCAGCTCCTATGACAATGGCAGAAGGAGAACAAGAATGCCTTGTCCCATCACCAGAGTAATAGAAGGCTGCATAATTAGATATATAAAATCATCATACATTCTTGCAGACCATTGCATTGCTAGGACTTCAAGGGGAATGAATATAAAGCTCAAGCCATCAACTTTTCAACATCAGCATATGCTTGTACATTATCAACCATTCTCAAACTGTAACAACCTAGGACCACATCTAAAAAAGCTAGCTAAAAGATTATATTTGAGTTCCTTGGTCTCATATAAGTACCCAAGATCTACCCAGTGCATAGAGACTAAACACACGCCCATACGGCCCTCACATATTCTCCTTGTTTAAAGATCCAAATCCATTCAATTCCAATCAAAAGTATTACAAATTTAATCACAAATACCACGATCAGCTTATAGTTAGCTCAAATGGACCCATGCTGCAAAGTCTCCTAGCCCATAGGTCAGGTTTGCTCTAATACCATTTGTAACAACAAAAGATCATACCCAAGAAAGCTAGCCGGAATGTATTATTTGAACTCCTTAGGCCCGTATAAGAACCCAAGATCTACTTAATGCATAATCGATGTGGGGCTAAACACATGCCTGCACGTCCTCACAGACATGCAGCTAAAACAGAATATGTGGCGAGCTATTCCACTCCCTTACAAAATAAAAAATCATCAGACTCATCTCATACCACCACAAAATCAGCCTCATTATGCATGGAGACTACTTAAAGATTAAAAGAAGTAAAGCGCCATGACACTTTGTGGACATTATGCAGTAAAATATTAATAATGGGCCGAAGGACAAATGCATAATTATCAAGTATAACCATAAAAAGGAAGATAATGTAAATTAGGGATGGAAAGATCAAATGTTTTAGGCCCTAAAGTTTATGAACTGCAAGAACCCAAGAACAGAGGCTGCCACAAGTTAAACATACCACCACTTGAAACTTATGGTAATCATCAAGCTCCCTTTTAGGTTTAGGATTAGTGGAAGTCCAGAAATAAAAAATGAATAAAAAAGAAGGAAACAAATGCCAGACAACGTCAGCTGTGCTGAATGCTGACAATTTCTTTATTTATACTGGCAATTAACTAGTACGGTAATCACAATTCCACCATCTTGACCTATATAAATTCAAAGTTAACATTAGTAGAAAAACATATGGGTATGTCCTCCTTATCAAGATGAGTGTTAAAGGTGTATTTGGTTGCAAGGAAATCCATGAAAAAATAAAAGAAAATTTTTTCTGAAAAAATAGTTATACCCTTGCCAAATTTATCAATTTCTAATAAAATAACATAATGGAAAACTCTACTTTTTTTAAAAAATAAGCATGTTTCCAAACAATTTTTCTTGCAATCAAACTTACCCTAAATATATTTCACTCAAAAAACATATCCTAAACGTATGTCCATGAATCTATGATAAATATGAATACACACCCACCAATATCTTTCCCTTCCATTTATAGGCCCACTGTATTAATAGATATCAATGCCTACGTTATATATTTCTTTATAAGTTCCATTTCTTTATAAGTTCCATTCATATATATACATAATGTCAGTTTATGCAAATAGAATAGCACACACATACATGCACTACATAATCGTAATGTCATTCTTAGACAAATGAAATGCCCCAACAGTACAATTATATGAGAGATTCTACATACAGAAGAATGCTACATATCTATGATGGAAGAAAGGAGCCTGTTGTGGGAATAAAGGGGCCTGGACTTAGTCCCACATCGACTAAATAGCGGAGAGGTCTCTTCCTTAAATGGAAGGGGGCTACCTCTTTCCCTTCAGAGGCGCCTTTTGCGGGGCAAAACCGTGCGTTGGAAAAAGATCATGAAACCCCCTTCAAAGCGGACAATACCTCTGGGGAAAAGCAGTCGCTTCCGCTGTTTAGACCGGTGGGGGCGAGGTCGGAGGACAGCAGATCCTCCCGTAGCGCTAGATGCGCAGGTCGGAGGACGGCAGATCCCCCTGTAGCGCTGGACGCGCGGGTCGGAGGCCGACCTCCCTTGACCTCATCAGAGCCCACCACTAACAGTAAACAACTATGCAACACTTGGGCCTGGAGACATTATTTTTGGGTCTGGAGTATGGGTCATATGCTAACATCAGCATACTTAGATGAATGGGTACCCACTGTGAAAGAATTTAATGAAATGACATCATATAGTTAAATAGTTTTAGCATAAAGAGTCCTATCTCTTTTTCTTTGTAATCTTGACTTGATTCAGTGTTACATAGTCCTGGGAATAGTAACTCTAGCTGTAGGGAAGCAACTTGGCCTACTTGGTTGGTCCCAAACCTCTAGCTCTGGCAACCAAACACGTGTGATGCATGTTTAAAAGAAGAGAGAGTGAGGGAGGCTGTCCAATTTATTGAGAAATTTATTAGGGAGTCTAAACAATTTGGGAGTCAAATTAAAGAAGGAATAGAGAGTGCATTTAGGTGAGAAAGTAGTGGAATAATATAAGCACATTTTTTGTAAAATAAATAGGAGGAGAATTCTTGCTTAAAAATTGATACAGGGAATCAAGAAAGAACGCTTTCTAATTTTGAAATTAGTCATTTTTGTATATAGTATAGACAATTTTAGGTTGGATGGAGCTGCTCAAGCATTTAATCCAATAATATATCACATAAATTCCGGTCGATATTTTGCCAATCCAAGATAGCCCAAATATTAAATATCATGGTCCCAACCAATATCTTAGCTTTCCATACTATATTTACAGAATCTAGGACCTTATATGATGGCTTGATTGTTGATAAAGATTTCGACCAAGATTTTCGGATATGTTTTATTACAGCTTTAAACAAATATTTTCTAATGACCAAGTACATAAAAGAAAAGGTGCTGAAATAGCATCGATATTAATTTTTACTAAATTCTCATATTTCCGAGATCTTAGCTCGAGTTATATAAGGCAAAATCTTGGAATATCTCAGCACTTTCCTTGGATTCAAGACCTTTGATGGAGCATCCTTTAAAGGATATATCTGCTATTTATTACAGGGCACAATTACTATTTCCTAAGAAAATAGGTGCAATTTAGATAAAAACAGTGCATATCACATCAAATGAGAAGCCCCACGATATCAGCTAACAACTAAAGTAGATGTCCTCCGAGGAAAAAAAAGATTAAAAATTTTAAAAATAAATAAATATTTAACAATATTTAACAAACAGAAAAAAATGAAAAGAAAAAAAAAAACTCAAATGAATGGCAATTTGTCATGACAAAATTTATATAAAAACTTTTTAAAAATGACCCCAAAGTGGAAACTAAAAAGAAAAGGAGTCAGTCACCTTTCTTTGGGGAAACTTGTCTACGGCTCTCCATATCGGTGATCTCCGTTCCAACGGCGACTCGAATTCAAGATGGACGGCGGAAGTCGAGGGGAGTATTTGAGAATAAAAATCAAAAAGGAGGCGTTGAAGTGATTCGAGCAACCCAGCCTCGCAATCCAGCTCATGCGGCTTCGGGAGCAAGAAAATACAAGCTTTAATCCGAAACCTCGCCGGAAAACGGCGGATTAGAGAAGGGTCTCCAGCGAGTTTCCGGCAAACTCGACGACGGGTGAAGACGAATCCGGTGAGCTCTCTGCTCGCTAATTGGTGATCCATTTATAGCCATTTTGCCGTTGGGGTGGGTTCCGGTCATTCTGCCGGTGAGGTTACCTCCCTAAACACCTGCCATTTTTGGGCGCGACTTTTGAATATTTGGTTCCGTTTATTACGCAGAAAACTTTATGCGGGGATGACGATCGTCGTCCGTGCTGCCGATAAGAATCATCTGCACCGTCCATTCGGGAGCCGAATGCTGCGGGTCCTGAGACAGGCTGCACGATTCGATTCCTATAATGGACGGTCGAGATTTGGTAGGTAGTAAAATCGGAAGACATGGACGCCAGTTGTCCTCCGGGGACCCCACCGGAAGTCGTAACCGTTGGATGGTTGAGAGTTACACGTGGATGTAGACTGACCGCTAGATGAAAAGATTCAGTATTGCGGCTTGACACCTGCAGCACGCACACTTTGCCGAGGTGATACGGCAATCAGGAGGGTTTAGTATAGGGTGACCATCTCATGATCAAGGTGATGTAGATGGAGGTGATAAGATCACCGTATTTGGTTGCATCACGGTGATTCTACGTGGCGGTGATCTTAATCACCTCCACTCCTCAAATCACCGCCCACCTCGATGATAGAATATTTATCCTTGAGGTCGAAAATCCAAGATCACCCTAGAGTGGTGATCTTGGGTTGAAAGTTACGGACAAAAATACACCTCAATTTAGTAGAAAAATTGATATATCAATATATCATCAATATATTATATCATTGTTATATATATATATAATATTATGTTGATATTATATATTATATTAATAATATATATTATATTATAATATATTACTAATCATATTATTATCATATTATTATTGAAGGATAATTTTAAATTATTGTAGAAATATATTATTATATTTTATATTTATATAATGAAAATACTTAATATATTACTCCTATTATCTTATTTTTCTAATCAAAATAATTATTAATATTTAAAAAATTATTATAAATATAAATAAAAAAATATTAATTCTATAATGAAAAATAACATATTTTTATAAAATTAATAATTTATAGGAGTAATAAGTATATTTTTTATCGAATATATTAATAATTAATATATTGATAAATATATTAATATTTTATTATAATATATTTTATATGATTAATAAATATATGATAAGGGCTACTAAAAGTAGAATATGTGACAAAACTATGGAGCTATTATAGAAATTAGCATATTGACTTACATTTTTGATTCATGAGAATTAAAAACATAAAAAATCCATTTAAGATATATCAGGGATTTTTGTGGTATTATGTGGCCAGTAATCTTGGATCTCAGTACCATACCAAACAAGTTACCTATGAATACCCAGTGTTTTTTAATCACTAGACCATGGCCTACCAAACATATTGATCTTAGATTATTGAAGATTAAATCATCCCAGCATTTGGATCACCGGAGATTTTAGATCACCGTGGTGATCCTGTTGGAGTTACCAAATGCCCCCTACATGGAGTGAATTGCCGGTGGCAGAGTCTGCAGTTAAGTCCTACCAATCAACGATTTCTACATGGACTCCGGCCTTCTCTCTGCATGAGGGACAAAACAAGAACAAAAGAGATGAAGTTATATATATTTAGAGGGAGAGAGAGAGAGAAGAGGGAAAACTCTGGAAAGCCAGATGTTTTCTTAACCAATGGCAAGATATGTGTTAAATAATAATTTTATTTTGATTGATATTTATATTATCAATTCAATAGATCTGATATCATGATTGTTATTGTCTCGAGTGATATTAAATCAGTATATTCTATGATATCGACAATATTTGCAGATTTTTTGGTTATTTTTTTCTAAAAAATATCTTGAATAACTTATTAATGATTTCTTTCAAATTCTAGATTTCAGATTTAGTTTCTTTACATCAGTTGCTTGGACTTCTGTTGGGTAACTCTAAAGCTTGCACTAGACCCTCGAGCTTGCATCATAAATATTATGACGCTGATGTAATAGCAAATGCAAATCTTAAGCCTTAACTGAGAATCCCTTGCTCAACATATCATTTGTCGACTTGATACTTGCAAATGATGATGCTAATGACCATCGGGATGCCCCTTAACAAGGAACATTGAAACAAAACTCTAAACAAGTTATTTCGGAGGTCGTTAGCTATAATGGGCAAACCGTTCCACCTGCTTTACGAAACTAGTTATAGAGGCATCTTGAACTTTTTGATCTCCTTATCTTTGAAAAATAGTCGTAGTATCAAGCATTTTAGGATTTGTTTGGCATCATTTTTGTGCTTTTGTTTCCACACAGTTTTAGTGAAAAACTACATGGAGATTTATGTTGAAGATAGCATTTGCATAAAACTTCTGTTATTTCTTGCTTTTATGTTGAAGATAGAATTTTACAAACAATTTCAAAAAAAAAAACCAAAAGGGTTTCCTCATTGATGTCGTTCGGAGAATGAATCTCGGTGTAGCAGGTATGCAGTGACTCTATTGAACAACCTAGAACTGCTCAGGAAGAGAGAGAGAGTATCCTCTCGGAAACATAGAGAGAGATAGGAAGATAAGTTATAAAATTAAATTCAAAAAACCAATTGGGGGGGGGGGGGGGGGGGGGGGGCTGCGCAATAATCAAGTGCAACATGCCCAGTTAACACGTTTCCGAATTGGAATTGCTAATTTTGCCTTGGACCTCCATTGGACTCATGCACGCATGACTTATTTTCTTTGCTTCAACAAGTTAAAAGGTTAAAGACTATATAACGATCTTTTGAGTTTTATCTCTTTCCAATGTGGGACTAAAAAAAGTACCCTAGACAATAGACAAAAGACAAATAAGTGCAGACTTGGAATTTTGAAATATTCCAATAGTCTATACTTTTGTACATTAAGAGTGGAGCCAAGAATCAGGGGGGAGGTATTGTATGATGAAACATGAGCATAAAATGAGTGGGAAAAAGAACATTTATTTTATTTGGTTTTGTAGTAATGACCTTAATTAAATGAATTCACTATTCCTTCTTCGTTGAAGCTATTTTATAGCTTTGTATGAGTCATGCGATTTCTTTGCAAGTCACATAAATTGGTGGATTCATTTATACTGTACAAAATTTCAGATCGAAGTTTCGTTGGTTCGTCATCCACATATTGAATCCTTATGTAAACATATGACAGTGATCAAATACTGATGTGCTCTCTACAAAATTAGTATCCATAAGGATGCTACTTTTGATATTCATTAGATATCTGAATCCGTGTTTGTATCTACTGAAAAATATAGATATGAATAGATATATTAATATCTGACATACTTTTGCTCTTGCCAGATATGAAAGAGATGTAACAGCTTGTTGACAATATGGAATTGCGAGATCAATGCCACAAAATCATTTTACTTTCTTGACAGGATATTGTGAAATATGATTGATGATGGATCACCAATAAGCAGTTGAGGAAAATTAATTGAAAAAGAAACTGCATAGCTGTTGAAAAAGGAAGCCTCAAATTGAGCCTACTGCAGGAGTTTTTATTTGCTAGTACAGAGATGAGGGCTCCCGGTTGTCTATTTGAAGACACCATAACTTGCAAATTTTCCATTTGATTCGAACAGAAAATAAAGGCGAAGTACATTTCTGCACTGTTAGAAACCACCTTCACATATATGGTGATTTTCATTACATACAAGAAGAAACAAGGACTTAGAGCAACATTGCTGGTTAAGAGACTGCACACAACAGGGTCAATGGGGCTAGTTACAAACTATCAATCTCCCTCCTAAATGAACTGTGAATAATATCATCAAGGATAATGAGATGAACAAATCAGCAAATGTTCCTCGCTGTTGTTCTATGATTCCAGCCTTTCTCCTTTTCCTTCTGATGCTTTTGCAGTGTTAGTCTGTCGGCCTTGGTACCATTACTTACGGGCAATCTCCTTGCCTTCCTCCCACTTCCACCAATTGAGACCCGGACCTTTTCTGCCCCTCCAACAATACCTCCCCTTCTAATTGTCTGCGGCAACGGGGATCTGATGATTACCTTCTTTTGCAGGCTTCTTCTAAGTATGCTGTTAATCTTCTTCGTACTTCTGGGCTGAGGACCATCTTTACCATTGATGGTTAGCAATGATGAAGGCAATGGTGGTGAAAGATTGCCCATGGTAGGTGGCAATGGTGGTGGCGGTGCCACCACTGCTCTCGAGGTAGGAAGTGGAATAAGCGAGTAACGACGGGGCACTGGAGTGGCTGGAACCTGGCGAGCTGTAGAAAAAAGAGAAACTCTACTGGCCTTTCTTGGGGTGTGCTCTTCAGCCAACTCTGGCTTATTTTCCTTGTCATTTGGTGATGGGAAACACTTGAGAATGTTATTGTCGGTTGGAGGTAGCATCATAGGCCTGTTCATGTTGTTCTCAACAAGCGGCCGCATTCCATTACCTATCTCTTTAATTGCTGCTATTTGTTCTGCAACATGGTTGTGAAATTTTTCTGACATTGGTCGAATAACTGATTGAGGATTCATCAATGATATGTTTGGATCTTCTTGCTCTTTTAGTTGCTGCAACTGCAGTTGGTTTTCAGCTATTTTGGCATCGACATGCTGCCTTGCCAACTTTCGTTCAATTAGTAACTGTGATTCCAACTCCTTAACCTGCAAAATAGACTAAAACTTCAGGACTTGCTGATATAATCTCTCAAGAGTCATAACAAAGTGTAAGCTAATGAGCTCTAGAGAAAACCAAAAAAGGATTTAATTTCTGAGCAAAACTATTACTAATTTGACCTCCAAGGCTGATTAAATTAGATAGATCCTAGGATATTAATTCCAAAAGAATAATAACGATATGATTGTTATTACAGAATCAAACAACCACAGTATTTAGCCAGTGAAACAAGCAAAACAGGACATGCACCAGTATTAAAAAAAAAGTTGATGCTATAAAAATCACTTTCTGCAATTAGATATGCAACATAGGAAATAATTTCCTTCTACTCAACTTCTTATAAACAGTGGATATTGTTTTTTTCTCCTCCAGTGCAAGAAAAGGACATAAATTAATTGCACTTGCGAGAGAGACAAAATTCTCTTCTTCATAGCACCAGGAGCAAAAATGATTTCACTCCGAAGAAAGTGGGAAATATCAAAAAGTGGTTTTATTTCGTTATGGTCAAGGGGAAGGAAAAGGTGTAACAAGTAAACAAGCTAAATTCGGGATATAAAATGATATTTTCTTTGTAAAGCAAAGGGTGTTTTAAAATTAATAATACTTGTTCATGTCCTATAAATAGGTAGCTGCAAAGCTATCCAGAACAGATCAACTGCTACTCAACATTTACAAATATTTGTTATACTTCCTGCATGCATGTGCCTTGCTGCAATTTATCTCAAGGCTCATCATATTCACAAGGCAGTATTTAAAGATACTTGGTGCTGCAGTGCCAATGTCCAAGCATCTCGAAGCATCCATCAACAACTCATAAGAGTCAAGCAGCCAAAGCTAGAATGCTTTATAAAACATAAATATTTAATTTATAAATATATAAATTCACATAAACATGTTAATTAGTAAACTAAATTGACCATTCAGTTGCACTATCAACAATGTTTGAAATTATAGTATATGACATAATGGTAGGTATGGCACTTAATTACAACTTCCTGGTACTTCAAGTTAATATCCTTCATTACTTTAGTTTTCACAAGATTTTATGCACAAAATTGACAAGATGCACCAAAAAACTATGAAAAGTGTCAAGACATTTCGCTACTAGAGTGCAAAGGGAATCCGAACTTGGCATTCATGTTCAATGGTATAGAAGTGTCAATGCTTCAAAATTTTTGAAAACTATAAAGCATCCAACTGACATTGCATTTAAACGAGAAAAAATGATTTGCTGGCACCTTAGGAAGGTCTGTCTAACAATCTAGGATCTCACCCATAAAAATCTAGCCGAAAAGGTGCTATTTTGGTTCCTTGGCACTATCCCTGTATAAGTACCCAAGACCTCCCCAGCGCACAACCAATGTGTGATTAAACACATGCCTGGACAAATCCTCCTCTCCTATTTATATACTAGCATCTCCTTACCAGGCTAAGAGTCTAAATCTAACCAAATCTAATGACAAACACCACGATCGACCAATTGTTGATCCCAAAAAGAGTTGTGTTGCAGTGTTCTCTAGTCCACATGGGCCATGGGCCGGGTATATTCTGATGCCATTGTAATAACCCAGGAACTCAACCAAAAAGGATGTAGGTCGTTACAGTCTGGGTGATAGTTAGTAGTATTTTTATAAAGGTTATGGATTAAGAGGCAGCCTAGGAGTAACATATATTATATTTTTGCATTTGTGCCATGGTGGACCTTATTGGCTATCTTCTAGGATTCTATTGTTTCTTGCTTGGTTTGGCCTGCATAGGTGGGGCTTCAAGATTGGAGCTTTATAGCTTAGTTTTAACGAAAAACTTCATTCTTTACCTAGTCAAAAGATCTAAGTATTATCTTACAGATATTTCCCACAAAAGCGGTCTTTAGGACAACACGCCAGCTATAATAACAATTTGGTCTCAATACATACATGTCGTAAAAGAAAAGTCATCCTTATTAACCAAAACACAAAATGCCTAGGTTTCTCCATGTTCATTATAATGCTAGATCCCCTGAAAACACCCTGAGGACTATCCCATTTAAGTGAAAACAGAATGACCTTGAAAGGTTGTCTAATCACCAAATGAAGATATAGCAAAGGAGTATAAATCACAAGCATGTGCGTTTATGCTGTCATGGCAAGTACTAGTTAATTACCATGCCAAGTCTAACATTTTTAAAGGGTCAATTATATGCACGAGACAGTTAATATTCAACATATCCAAGTAACTTGCAGGTAAGGGTGACTAACTAAATTAAAAAATGTCATATTTTTTTTAATAATAAGATGCTAGTTCAGCTAGACAACAAGGTTTAGAGAACCCATATGGCATTCTTTGTTTTCCCTTAAAAACAAAAAAAAGAAAACTTTTGCATTTATAACAGTGCTGAACATGAAAGCCTGCCTACACCTGATTGCATTGTATCTCCTGCAACTAGATAGTTCATATGGGCCAAACCTCAGGCAACCCCAGGTTATATTTCATTAAGTTCTGGTGTCTAAGACAAAGTTCACGTGTTCAAACTTTGTGTTACACACCAGAACTTATAAAGTATAATCTGAGGGTGCCTGAGATATGATTCAATTGTGAGGTATGACTAAGTAAATGACAACTAGAAAGAAGATAGTTGTTTATTTACAATTATTGATCAACCAATTAAATGAAAGTCTGATCAATGGAGAGTCAGTACGCGGTGAGTTCAGTCATTCTGTTCCAACATATTTTCGGATAAAATAAGATAGGAATGAGTTCATACTTTCTCTTGAAGATTTGCAATAGCCAGATCTTTTGCCTTGTTCCTCATTTCAAGAGAATGAATTCCGTCTTCCATTTTAGTTATTTGGGCATCTTTGTTCTTGCTCTCCTGTTTAGCCTTCCCAACCTAGCAATTAGCAGATAGAGAGTTATAAGAATATATGCACAAAATGCAACAGTGAAACTCATTTTGCAGTAGCCTGATAAGTCATTAAATGCTGACAACTAGGTTCTTCCATGTAAATATTCATACCATTTGTTTGTATCTGAAAAGTTCACTAACATCAACTTGTTTCTTGGCAGGACCAAGTTCAATTCCCCTCACTCTACTAGCAAAATTCAGAGAGCAAAGAGTCTCTCCCACATCATTCTCATTAGGGCTGATCTGCACAAACATCAAAGTCTTCGAGTCGCCACCTGAATTATTTCTCTGGACTTAGTCACACTAAAACCCGATAGGAAGTGTCAAAAATGACAAAACAATACGAAAACAAGAAATACAAGAGGAATAAAAGAGTACCTAAAGAGTCTTGAAGTAAGTGGGTAAGCTTTGAGTTCCTACATATTTTCAGATGGAGACTATATTTCAGAACATGCAATTTGAGATAAATTGACTAGGTTATTGTAGAAAATCTTTATTTACAAACCTGAAGGGAATGTGTGGGCTTTTAGTTGCAAGAGCAGATATTACATCACCTAGTGCAGAAAGTGATTTGTTGATGTTTTGTGCCTCCTTCAGTCGTTCTCCTTGAGCATCTGTCTTTGCCACTCTCTCACTTCCAGCTAGGTCAATAAGCCACAATTTACTTCTTGTACACTCTCCAGTCACCAGATTCTCCCCTCTTACCATCACACAGTGAATACTGAAAGCAAAGAGGCATTTCAGACAAAAGCCTTCAACTGTGTCTAATTGGGAAATCATAATAAATTAAAATAAAAAAAATAACCAGTGTGATCGACTGCTATGTTCATTAGCATTCGTTGAGCCCACAGCTCTGGCTTTGCTGCCTGTTTGTAGCACTTCCCAGACCTCATCCATGTTGCTCACATGAGCTTCGACCAGCCCTGGAACATGATGAACTCCTTCTGCAACTTGCCTTACTTCTAGCCTGTCAATAAACAGCATAATAACAAATTTCACATATACGTTCAGATGGAAAAGTTCTGACAGAAGTTAACTTTTTTATTACCTTTTTGCAGCAACTCCAGGCTGAGATCCCATTAGAAGTAAATCACGTATTTGTTCATTGTAGACCTCTAAGACACTTACAGTTATTTCATATTGGAATAACCCTTGCCTTTCTCTGATAATGCGGAAGAGTTCCTCAAGAGTCCTATAGTTAACTCCTCGAGCTTCTTCAGTTCCTTCCATTGTGAATGTTTTGCCAGTTCCTGTCTGCCCATAAGCAAATATGCAGACATTGTATCCATCCAACACTGATGTTGCAAGAGGTGCAGTTTTTTCAAAAACCTTTTCTGTTCATGAGATTAGATAATGTTCAGTCCATGAATTAGTTAAGCCATGTTATTGAATAAAAAAAGAAAAATGATTTCAACTGATTACCTTGATCTTCTTCAGGGCTGAAGACACTGTCAAACTTGAAGACCTTCTTGGAAGACACATGGCCTTTGACAATAAGTTCACCGTCTTTGGCAGATTCAAAATCAACAGCCACAGAAGCCCCTCCAGCAATTTCTTCAGCATTAAGAGGCCGGCAGCGGCAAAAAACTCTGATATTTCCTGCAACATGAATAGTTTTGCTGTAAGCTGTATGCCTCTCATTTATTTCAGTCCATATTGTTCTCAATCAAAAATTTGACAAACCTTTTAGCTCTATGATTTTATTGTAGAGGTCTTTTCTTTCCTTTGCCTCTTCAACATATTTAAGTTTAAGGTCTTTGTACTCCTCTTCCAAGTTGAGATGATGATCCACTGCCAATAAGAAGATAACAATGTCATGTATTCTTCACCAATCGTAATTGCTATAATGAAATAGATACATGACTAAGAAACCAGGAAATGACATATTAGATAGGCAAACTTACCAGTGGATTGAACAGTAGTAGTCATATTGGTAATATCTGCAAGGAACCACCTGTATTCTAGTGCCTCCTCTGACAGCTTTGCATGCTTGAGCTTCAGCAACTGTTGCATTCATATTTTGTTACTGAATTTAAAAGAATGGAAATAAATGCCTACTCCTGAACCATTTATGCAAATGAAACTAAAAGACAGGAGATGGAGGCAGAGTAAAATTACTATATATTAACTCGTATAAAAAATTTAAGTACTTTAAATTTCTCACTCAAGTCTGCTAGAGATTGAAACCATCGACTTTTCTCCTTCACTTGCCCCTCTACAGCAAAAGCTGCAACAAGAAGATGCTTACGTGTTACCTATGAAAGAATTTCAATTAGAAAGTCATAACCTAGAAAACTTTGATACCTAAAGAGCCAACATGCATTGATTTGCGCATGAGCTCCATCTGAAGTTCCTGCAGTGATGTCCAGGCCTTCTGACATTCTCTACTCTTAAGTTCATGCTCCCGTTTTAGATCCTCTACTGCTCTTTTGCATTCTATTTGCTCCTTCAAGAGCAAATCATAGTCTTGTTTCAGCTGCCTACAATCATTGCATTGTTTCTGCAATATCCAACATTTTAGTTCAGAAATCATTCACCATAGGCTAGTTTTGCTATATGGTACTCATTAGAACATGTATTAGAAACAAGATAACAGTAGCCTTATATCATTCCTACCTCTAATATTTCTTCCTTTGTGGCCAATATTGGTTCTAAGTTTCCACCACTCTTTCCTGAAACTTACAAGGAAAACATTTTTTACAAGATGTTGAAACCATAAGTCCCAGCACTCGAATAAGGAAACAATAAAGGAAAGACTCGGAAAAGGAAATTCTACCTTCAGAACAATCACGTCTTATTGAAATGCCACAAAGAATAGGTTGTCCTACTAACCCTTCAAATCTAATTGTCAACCCCTCATCTGTGACAACTGAAGCTCTCAGAGCTGATAAAATAAGTGGTTGGTTTGAGCCAACCTGTGCATAGATATCTATTGCAGAGATAACCTGCAAAAATTCCAGATTAATAAAACAGCATGGAACAAGGATGAGGGCAAATTTTTTTTTTTTTAAAAAAAAAAACAGAAATAACACACTCGCATCAGAACTTCCTTACCTTCTCTTCCTGCATAAAGACATCAAAAATTCTCATTCCTGGTGGGCCACCAGTGAATATGATCTCAGCAAAATGCAGGTCAACAAGATAATCTCCTGATTCCAGGTTCTGGAATTTATACGAAGAATTCCCTACTCGAGCAGACTGGTACAATGCCAGTCCCTTGCCATCCCCAATTTCTGCATCTTTCCTGATAACATCTCCACCTGTATAGAAGCTGTCTTTTTGGTACTTAATACCACCACAAACAATGGATTCATCAATCCCACCTGCATTTATACTTATCAGGCTATCCTGGACATCTGGTATTACTCCAAGATCAAGAGAAACTTCTAAAGTTTCATTTCTACTCAAAGATCGCATCTCTGGAGATGATTCTGGCATTGTTGCAGCAAAGCCCCATTTAGGTCTAAAATTATCAGACTCTCTGTCAGAAAATAGCTCCATAGGAGCAATTCTATTCCTCTGAGTGCTCCTCCTGATATAATCCGGCGTTTCTTGGATCTGGTCACGGGGGATATCCGGCGGACTGGTGCAGACAGTGAGATCTGGAGACGTCGAGAACCCAATAAAATTGGAACCGCCTGCAAATGCCCTACCCCTTGAGAAAACAAACCAAAGGACCAAACTGTTGCACAATTACCACTATTTAAGCAGAAGATGGCTTCAAGAATTCTTTAAAACTCGCATTTTTTTTTCCCCAAGAATCCTTTAAAATAAAGAAAATCTACAATAGTAGCGACCACATAGGGATGGTTAATGATCATTAGATCTTTTGTATTAGCAAGGAAAGGTCGGATAGGATTGTTAATTCCGGACTGCATCAAAGAACTCAATGAGCTTACCAGCGGTCGGGTCATACAGGTTCAGATCACGTGTTTCAGCCATGTTTACAGCTTCTTCGATTTCTTTTCGCCGAGAATCACCTGAAAATGGTCATTAAATAAAATAAAGAAGGAACAAGATAACCAAGATTCCGAACTGATCAAATCAATCGAACACTAAACTTCTCCCCTTCCCTTAAAATGCTGTATCCTTGTCAGATACCCAAACAAATCTAGATAGCAAGAAAACGGCAAAGAAAACGTACCGATCGCAGCGTTACGAGGAGGGTTTTCTCCACTTCTTGCCCTTTCCCCCAATGCGAGAAATCTCCTTCTTAGCCGAAAGGGAACTTCCCTAAGGAGCAGCAAATAATGCCAAGAAGGGTTAAAGATTGATGGAAACTAAGATTGACGCGAAGGGATGGAGGGAATGGATTTGAAAAAAAGATGAGAAAAGAGAAGAACGAAAGGGGAATGGTGGAATCTCCAAAGAAGGGCTTTTTAATCTTTAGAGGAGAACGAATTGAATTCCTTTGGAGAAGGAAGAGAAAGAGTCGACCGTTAGGGTGTTTTTGTTTTTGAAATTCGAAAAATTCAGCACGCTTGCTAAATTACCGTAATTAGAGCGCGATTGATGCCGTTCGGAGATCCTGGAAATGAACGCGAGTGATGCGAATGTTCGGCTAGGATTTCGTGTCTCCGCATCACAATGATTAGGAGTCCGAAGAGAATTAGACGATCCTGGCCGTCTGATGGATGGGACCAATGGTGCCCCTAACGGCCGTTCCCTTATTAAACTCCATAAACGGATTGCTATTTTGGTAAAACAGCAATTTCTGTACACCGCCAATCAGGATATGCAACGTATCCTGCCATCAGTTTGTCGTGCCATCCGTTGGGGTAGCACAGGGCGCATGGCGGTGCAATTATAGCAGCGGATTTATTTCCCACTGTGTCTGAGAGTGAGCGCGTACGTTTCATGCGGTCCTTCTGACTCCATTAGAAAAAGCCAGTGCGAAGAAATCGAGGACCTGAAAAGATGGACATTAATTCAATATTTCACATGGATGCCATTCAGAATATTTATTTAATCTGATTAAGTTTTGACTTTAGTTTTAAAAATGTATTTATCTGTCTTGTAGTTTTTGGCAAATGGAAGTTCTACGAGAAATGATTGAACGACTTTAAGCGGCAATTTTTTTTTTTTTTACACCGGCTCCTCACACCTAACAGAGTTGAGTATAGTCATTAAAAAAAAAAAAAAAACTGTTTAACTGAGTAGGAATGATTCATCGAAAGAAAATCTTTCGAGTGCTACGCCATGTAGAAGACCACCCAGCAGCTGTGTTGGACTCCCAATACATATGTATGGCCCTGAAGGAGCAACAATTCCCTGCTATCCATCGTATGTCACGGAGCAAGGACTGCCCATCCGACTCAGAGAGTCACCCGCAGATCTCCTCGATCATTGCAGCCGAGTCACCCTCTATATGGATGTACTCCGCACCCAGAGTGCTCCTTGCGAAGGAGAGCCCCTCCCACGCCGTCCATAGCTCCGCTCCACTGATAGAGGTGTCGAAGATTCGTCGACCGCCGGCCACTATAAATCTGAAGTGGTAATCTCTAATGATAAAGCCCACATCTCCCTCTTACCTCACTCTACAACACTGCCATCAAAATTTACCTTAAAAAAAATAAGAGGGTGAGGGCTCCCAAGAAACATAGACAAACCTAATTGCTGACTTAGCTGGATGAGAGACCCAGATGTCCCTAGCCGTCACAGGAGAATAAGTTAGTGCATTGCTGATGAACTTCGATGCACAAAGCAAGGTTCTAGCTCCCACCACCTTTGGATGTAGCCCCACCTGTCCTTGAAGACCTGGGCATTCTTATCCAACCAAGTATGGCAGGCCAAATAGGCGCATCAGACCCCCCAATCTATTTTGTTAGGCCTTCTCGTAGACGCCCGTAGCTGCAAGAGAAAAACCTCCATTGGGGACCTGCCCCGCCTGACGTCGAGGACAAGCCCTGCGCACCGCCAAACCTGGGCCGCACACGGCAACAAAAAAGGGCATGGCAAATGGTCTCCTCCATCACTGAGCAAACCCCACAGGCGGGGGAAACTCTCATCCCTCTGCTCGCAAGCATACCTCCGGTTGGTAGGCACCTCCAGGCCATCTTCCAAATGAACATGGCAACCCAAGGATGGATATGAGGCCGCCAGATCTAGGCTCCCTCTACCTGCTGTGTCAAGGCCCTCGCCATCAGCCCTCAGAGGTCCCGGGTGCTCACCCTCGATCTACCAGAGCTACTCCAAACCCTCCTGTCAGCCCTCTCCTCTAAGGTGATTGGCATAGCTAGAACTCGCTCAGCTAGTGCCTCTCCAAAAACCTCCTGAACAAGGTCCATGTCCCACCTCTGCTCCTCCGAGACAAAAAGATCACTGACTCTGTTAGGAAAAATTTAAATGCGCACGCGGCCCGAAATTTGGCCGCGTGCGCGTTTGAGAGGGAAAACAAAAAGGTAACGCCCAGCGGGCGTTACGCGTTTGGTTTCGGAAACAAAAGAAGGAATTAAATGCGCACGCGGCTGGTCTCGGGCCGCGTGCGCGTTTGAGAAATACCGTTTGAATTGGAAACGCCCAACGGGCGTTTTTGGTTTAAATGGGAACACGCCAGCGTTCGCGTGAAGAGCGCGGACGCGTCCGCCAAAAAGACCTTTTTGCCCTTGCGTAAAACCTCTATATATACCCCCTATTTCATCTCTTTTGACACACGAAAAAAATTGAGAAAAACAGTAGAAAAATTCTGGAAAAATTCTTCTCCCTCTTAGCCACTTCCAAATTCTGTTTTTACATTTTTATTAAGTTTATTTAGTTCTTTTCATTCCGTTCTTTGCTGGATCTGCAAGTCCGATCGGGTTCGCTTTGACTTCTTCCGAGACGTGCCGAAGAAGAGGTTGTAGGGTCGTCGTATCTCCGAGAAGGATTGCCGGGTGACCCGTACGTGGGGGCAAATACTTCTTTGGGACAGCGTCTACGCGCTTCGACCTGCTTTCAATCAGGTTATTTTCTTCTACCTTTATTTTTAATTTAATATTAGTAGATTGGTAGGATTTGAAATTCTATGATATAAACTTATTAAATGCATAGATTTACTTTGTGCTAGAATAGATTTATTTTGTATTAAAATAGAATTATTTGGATGCCGAATGATATGCATGTATATTATTTCCTTTAAGATTTTTTTTTATTAATTGAATTTATAGATTTATTTATTTAGTTAGGAGATATATTGCTAACAATCCAAAGAAGTATTTATTTTTGTTAGTAATATATAATTAATTAAATTCTTTATTACAATTGTGGCATATTAGATTTTAATTGCAATAATTGTTTTTTGCTAGCATATCATTAATAATAAATTATTCTAAAGAGTTAATAATTTGGTTAACCTCCAAGAGGTTTATTATACCTCCATTTGGACTCTTCAAGGAGTAATTTCCAGATCCCATTCAAACGGAAAATTCGGAAATTGGTTGATACATAATAGTTAATCTATTGAATTGACTTATTAGATCTCAATAAATTATTCTAATAAAGGAATAAATATTTTAATTCGCTGAATTGACATTTTAGATCTTAATTACAATAATTGATTTGCCATAAAATTAGTAATCAATTATTTCAATAAAGCAATAATTCAAATCTAACATATAATTCATTAAATTGACATTTTAGATCTCAATTAAAATAATTGATTTGCTACTACTAAATTAGTAATCAATCATTGCTAATTCGGAAAGGTCAAACGAAAAATTCAAAAATTAGTTAATTCGTTTAAATTTGCATTTAGGTTATTTTAAATATTGAATTTGTGTGATTTCTAGTGATTATATCCACTAACTAATAGTGTCTAAGAAAAGCTTGTCAAAAAGGCATACGTGCCTAAGAAAGGCTGGTACTTAAGTGAGCCTAGTGCTCCACCACCGATCTGGAGCTGATCTGGCTATTAGTTTTTTGGATATATCAATTAGACATCCAAAGTTCAATATAAATATTAGTGCAATCTTTTGACATAGATTTTTTTTTTTGCTTTCAATCAGGTTTCTGTCACTATTCTGTAACCCTGATCCTATGGCCTCAAACACTAGTGACCATCTTAGTGCCAAACCTGAAAAATTTGATGGCCATAACTTTAGGAGGTGGCAGAACCAAATGCGGTTCTGGCTCACCACATTAGGGTTAATCTCAGCCATAGGTGAAAGTACGATCGAAGTTGATAACGGGTCCAACCCAACTACCTCTTCCAACACTGAACATTCTGCCTCCACTAGCACACCCTCTAGGACACCTGATGAGATAGATTATCATTGTATCCATAGAATTCTAGGTGCTCTTTCTGAGAGGCTGTATGATATCTATTACACAGCCAAGAGTGCCAAAGAACTCTGGGACACCCTAGATAGCAAATATGGTCTTGATGATGCTGGGGTAAAGAGGTTCAAGGCCTCCGATTTCAATAAGTTTAGGATGGTGGACTCAAAGCCTATGAATGACCAAATTCATGAATTTGAAACCCTGATCCACCAGCTTAGGGCTAATGGAACCAATTTGGATGAATCATTCCAGGTAGCCTGTTTGATAGATAAACTACCTACTTCCTAGTCTGATTTTGCTAAGACCCTGAGCCATACCCAAGGAATTCTCACCCTAACCCAAGTCTTAAACTCCATTAGGATTGAAGAGCAGCATAGGCTCAGAAATAATACCTCTACTGGATCTAAAAATAATGCATATAATGTAGAAGCTCCTCCTAAGAAAAATCAGAACCGACCCTTCCGTAAGAATTTCAAGAAGAAACCCTACAACCCTAGAAACCCTAATCATAATTACAATAGGATACCTATTCAATCCCAGGAGCAGAGGAAGAAGAAAGAGGAAGGTGGTGCTCGTTTCTGTTATGTGTGTGGTCGGACCAACCATTTGTCTCCACAGTGCTTCTATAAGAAGACTGCACCTCTTCAATCTAAGAAGAAGGGTCCACACACATCCAGTGCTCAAGTCAACATGGTGACTTCCGGCGCTGGCTCCTCTGAGACAGCTTTCAGGTCTGTTTCCTTCACTCCTGAAGTTAACATGACTTTACAATCACTAGATTGGTGGATTGATACCGGAGCTGGTATTCATATTTGTTCGGATCGTTCCTGGTTTTCTTCTTACCAGATCTCAAGTGGAGGAGCTGTGATCATGGCAAACAGCTCGGAGGCGCGTGTGTTAGGAGTAGGACGTGTGGACTTAAAGCTTACATCTGGAAAAGTCCTGTCCCTGCACGGCGTCCAACATGTTCCAGTTGTTAGGAGAAATCTCATTAGTGGTTCCTTGCTTGTCCAGCAAGGCTTTCGTCTTGTTTTTGAGTCCAATAAGGTTGTAATTTCTCATGGTGTAATGTTTATTGGAAAAGGATTCCTTAGTGAAGGATTGTTCAAGTTGAATGTAATAGCTCCTTTAATAAATGAAAATCATTTGATTATGAATATAGAACCCCCTTCTATTTGGCATGGTAGATTAGGTCATGTAAATTATAATTCAATTAAGCAACTTATGAACCTAAATCTAATACCAAAAAGTGATCTTAAGAACCATGAGAAATGTCAAATTTGTGTAGAAGCTAAACTCCCTAGAAAGCCTTTTAAATCCGTTAATAGGGATTCAGATCTATTAGAGTTGATCCATAGTGATGTTTGTGACTCTGGTAGAACTTCTAGAGGAGGTAACAAATATTTTGTGACCTTCATAGATGATCTATCCAAATTCTGTTATATCTATCTAATTAAAACCAAGGATGAGGTGCTCAGCAAATTTAAAATATTTAAGATCGAAGCTGAGAACCAACAAGAAAAGAAAATTAAAATTCTTAGATCAGATCGAGGAGGTGAATATACATCCAATGATATAACTCAATTTTGTGAAGATCATGGAATCATTCATGAAGTGACTGCACCCTATTCTCCCCAATCAAATGGAGTAGCAGAAAGGAAGAATAGGACTTTAATGGATATGGTGAACTCCATGCTTATAAGCTCAGGAGTACCAGAAAATTTGTGGGGGGAAGCTCTTGTTTCAGCCTGTTATATCCTTAATAGAATTCCCTCTAAAAATAATGATCTAACCCCATATGAAGTTTGGAAACATAGAAAACCTAATCTTAGCTATTTAAAAGTGTGGGGGTGCTCGGCAAAAGTAAAAATACCTGATTTTAAGAGAAAGAAAATAGGCCCTAAAACAGTGGATGCCATATTCATAGGTTATGCAGCCAATAGTAATGCCAATAGATTTCTGGTAATAAGTTCAGAAATAAATGATATTAGTAACAACACTATCATAGAAGCCAGAGATGCAACATATTTTGAAGACACCTTTCCACTTAAGACTAGAGTAGATAGCGGTATAGCTAGTAGCTCTAGTAGAATAAGGACAAGAACAATAGAAGTAGAAGCAGAACCTAGGAGGAGTAAAAGATCCAGGGTAGAGAAAACATTTGGAGATGATTTTTATACCTTCCTAATAGAAGACTCTCCAACTACCTTTGAGGACGCAATGAAATCTTTGGATTCACCTTTTTGGAGAGAAGCTGTGGACAATGAGATGCAATCAATTATCCAAAACCATACTTGGGAATTGACTGATCTTCCTCCTGGTTGTAAAACAATAGGATGCAAATGGATCTTTAAGAAAAAACTTAGGCCTGATGGCTCTGTAGATAAATTTAAGGCTAGATTAGTTGCCAAGGGTTTTACTCAGAGACCTGGTATAGATTTCTTTGATGTTTATGCACCTGTAGCTAGGATTACTACTATTAGGGTCCTTATAGCATTAGCCTCCATTCATAAATTAGTGATTCATCAGATGGATGTTAAGACAGCTTTTCTAAATGGAGACTTAAATGAAGAAATTTATATGGACCAGCCAGAGGGATTTAAAATCCCAGGCCAAGAAAATAAAGTTTGCAGACTAGTCAGATCTCTTTATGGTCTTAAACAAGCACCCAAGCAATGGCACTTGAAATTTGATGAAACCATAATGACATTTGGATTTGAAATCAATAGCACAGACGAATGTGTATATCATAAGAGAGTTGGACACAAATTTGTGATCTTGTGCCTTTATGTAGATGATATACTGATCTTTGGGACAGATCTTCAGATAATTGATGAAGTAAAACAATTTTTAAGTAATAAGTTTGATATGAAAGACTTGGGACAAGCTGACTTAATTTTAAATACCAAAATAATTAGAAGTGCAAAAAGTATTGAGTTATCCCAAAGTCATTATGTTGACAAGATACTTAATAAATTTAATTATTCCGATTGTCAGCCTGTCTCTACTCCATTTGATCCCTCTACTCATCTTAAGAAGAACTTAGGAACTCCTGTCCTTCAAAGCCTATATGCTCAAATCATTGGCTCACTAGGATTCCTAACAAACTACACCAGGCCAGACATAGCATATGCTGTAAATAGACTTAGTAGATATACTATTAATCCAAATAGAGATCACTGGACGGCATTAGATAGAATTCTTAGATATCTTAAGGGTACCAAGTCCTATAGTTTGCACTTTAGTGGGTTTCCTGCTGTTCTAGAAGGCTATAGTGATGCCAACTGGATTAGCGATACCTTAGATGTTAAATCCACCACAGGATACGTCTTTCTCCTAGGAGGTGCTGCTGTGTCTTGGAAATCCACCAAACAAACCTTAATATCTAGGAGTACCATGGAGTCTGAACTGATAGCTTTAGACACTACTAGCACTGAGGCTGAGTGGCTCAGAGATCTACTAATAGACCTTCCTATAGATGAGTCACCTTTACCACCTGTCTCCTTACATTGTGACTGTAAATCTGCAATAGATAAGTGCAACCAAGAAAATGCCAATGTAAAAATGAACAGGCACTTAAAAGTGCGTCATAAATCATTAAGATATAAATTGAAAAATAATGTTATTGCCTTTAATTTTGTTAAATCAGAAAATAACTTGGCTGATCAGCTTACTAAAGGCTTGTCTAGAACAGTAGTTCTAGAGTCGTCGAGGGGGATGGGGCTTAGCCCATAAAGATAGATCACCACGGTGGGAACCCAACCTTAAAAGGTTCAATGGGTAGAAACAAACCGGAGTGTGACTAAGAGGAGCACTATTTCATGTTTTCCTCATCCCTATGGCGCTAGTGCTCATAAAAGCAAGCGGTAGGATGAGTTCGTTTGTATAACTCTTAATGAGTCCGAGACCCAAGAGGCAGGAGCTTCCTTGATAGCTTCCTTATTAGGACTCACCTATATGTGCAGTCGTGAGGCCGCGATTATGGGAAATGGGCGATTCCCTAAAAAGCACATGATAGATATCTGCGCATGGCCATAACAGCGCAACCCGCTTAGAACCCAGATCGGGCTATATTATGTGTGTTGTTGATTTAATCTGAGCCATGGACCGAGGTTCAAGGTTAAGACCACCTTGGCTCCACAGATGTAATCAATTGTCACTAAGTGAAGGTTCAAACCGAAAGGTACCTACACCTATTACATAATATAAGATATCCAGCATTTTATTTTGATTTTAAAATTATTTAAATTTTTGTGGGGGATTGTTAGGAAAAATTTAAATGCGCACGCGGCCCGAAATTTGGCCGCGTGCGCGTTTGAGAGGGAAAACAAAAAGGTAACGCCCAGCGGGCGTTACGCGTTTGGTTTCGGAAACAAAAGAAGGAATTAAATGCGCACGCGGCTGGTCTCGGGCCGCGTGCGCGTTTGAGAAATACCGTTTGAATTGGAAACGCCCAACGGGCGTTTTTGGTTTAAATGGGAACACGCCAGCGTTCGCGTGAAGAGCGCGGACGCGTCCGCCAAAAAGACCTTTTTGCCCCTACGTAAAACCTCTATATATACCCCCTATTTCATCTCTTTTGACACACGAAAAAAATTGAGAAAAACAGTAGAAAAATTCTGGAAAAATTCTTCTCCCTCTTAGCCACTTCCAAATTCTGTTTTTACATTTTTATTAAGTTTATTTAGTTCTTTTCATTCCGTTCTTTGCTGGATCTGCAAGTCCGATCGGGTTCGCTTTGACTTCTTCCGAGACGTGCCGAAGAAGAGGTTGTAGGGTCGTCGTATCTCCGAGAAGGATTGCCGGGTGACCCGTACGTGGGGGCAAATACTTCTTTGGGACAGCGTCTACGCGCTTCGACCTGCTTTCAATCAGGTTATTTTCTTCTACCTTTATTTTTAATTTAATATTAGTAGATTGGTAGGATTTGAAATTCTATGATATAAACTTATTAAATGCATAGATTTACTTTGTGCTAGAATAGATTTATTTTGTATTAAAATAGAATTATTTGGATGCCGAATGATATGCATGTATATTATTTCCTTTAAGATTTTTTTTTTATTAATTGAATTTATAGATTTATTTATTTAGTTAGGAGATATATTACTAACAGACTCTGCCTCTCACTAGCCTCACCGAATCAAGAAAAGTGGCCACCCACTCAGCGGCATCGCTGCTCCAGAACCTCCGGGCCCCGAGTGTAGATCTTTCTCAAAATGAAGGAATTGCAGTGACCCGCGTGGAAGACGGGAGTCTCTGTCGACTCCCTGTACTTGCCCCACATCAAGGAGCCCCGCAAACTGTCCGACTTAAGGAGAAACCTAGCTGCATGTTTGGTAGCAAATACCTCGCACAGCTCAAGTAAGGAGTAGATCCCGAGGCCACTATCACTCGTCGGCTGACCGATCACATCCTAGGCAAGCAGGTGCACACCCCTCTCTCCCCCTCACTGACTCCAGAGGAAGCTCTGAATAAGATGTTCCATCACCCTTAGCGGAGCTATGGGCACGATGGCATTGGAAAGGAGATATATCGAGATAGAGCTGAGAACAGACCATACCAGAATAAGTGGGGAACCCCTTAGGTTGGATGGTCTTTATAAGGAGAAAGATGGCAAAAAAAATTTCACATAAACTAATCAATTCTCTTTAGGCTTTTCTAAAGTTCTATGCCCTTTACTCATGATGCTTTTATAATCATTCAATTTATTTTTAAATTTTCATAAAAATAAATTATTATTAAATATTTTTACTGTCTTTTTTTTTAAGAGAAAATTTTCTTTTATCTCCATTTGGTTTTTGGCACAACTGTGCTATTTTTACTAACTCAATTATGTTTCACATAATTATGGTCTAATTGATGGGTTTTTTTTTTTTTTGTTGGGGGGGGGGGGGGGGGGGGGGGGGCGAAGGAATGGGTTGGTATAAAATCTAGAATAGTTTGGTGAAGCGGAGAAAGTTGGATGGTGGGGGGGGGGGGGGAGGAATGAGTTGGTTAAATTATTCCATCTTCTTTTCTTGAAGCTATGCTTCTTTTGGTTAAGTCTTGTAAATGAATTAAGAAAAAAAAAATAAAGTGTTTATGATAGACTATTTCTTTCCAAAATACTCATTTTGTCCTCCCGCAAAGTGGTTTATTCCATAAGCGCATGCAAATGTTTGCATGAAAACAGATGGAATTAGTGGGTGAAGAGACCTTTCCCCTCTATTCTACTTTCAAACATTGCCAAATAGTTATAGAGTGCATGATTGCAAGGCTTGAAAGAAAGGATCTTAAGGTTTAGAGTTGATTTTATGATTTAAGAGGATCACGTAATTCAATATAAACAACTTTGGCCACTACGGTGAGGGATGGACAAGGTTAGGAATAAGATCACCATATCAACCAGCTGGATTGCATGCCAAACATCAGATGTACAATGCTCGATTGATGTGCACTTTTTTTTTTTTTATAATGCTAGATCTTCAAAGAATCTTTACTATTTGATAGGCATCATTAAATTATCAAGATGATACTTGATCAACTTCTAAGATTAGTCCTAAAATATTGCTAGAGAAAACATTGGAGTTAGATGAGAATGGCAAAACATTATATATGATATTTACTTTGGCCCCAAAATCTTCCTATATGAAAGCTTAGCTAGAGGCAAATTGCATTTCATGATCTGATGTGGAACCAGTGAATTAAACTAGATGCTTCTCCTTTCAGGTTTGGATTTTTACCCTCTACAATCTATCATATATGGAACCAGTCAATGTGTTTGACCATTGAGTTTCTTAGCATGCTGAGCATTATATGGGATTGTAAAAAGACATTAGATCAGACTGTATACAGATCTCAAAGCAATCTAAACTTTTTCTTCCATCTGCCTACACAGGTCTTAAAGCAGCCATTGCGCAATCCAACAGTTAATGCCATGAAAAAAGATGAATCATTCTTTCGCGCAAAAGCTACAATCGAACCGGAGCAAGAATCACCCTGTTTGTGTCCTCTTTTATAAGAAATCCAATTCCCAAGTCAGCCATGAACTGAAATACTAAGAACTACCAGACATCAAGCAATGTTGAATCTAACCTCCCCATTGCTAGGAAAACGGCCCAAGTGAACGGCCCGTATGGAACGCTAAATAAATAGCCTCTCTCTTTTTGTAGCGGTAAGGCCTGGTCCTGGACTTCCAATTCTAGCGGGAGCTTGTGGAGGTTTGGACTTGGAACTCCGTTGCAATGTCGACCGGGGTGGCGGGAGGTAAGAGCATGCTCTTATTTCCTCTCTCTATGGAGCTTTATTCTCTTCTTTAATTATTCACTGGTGTCAGTGTCTTGTGTCCAAATTCCTAATGGTTCATGGTGGGGAGTAGGGACAGAACTCTGCTCTGTTCGCTTGGGTTGGTGTCAATATGGGAATAGGGAGAGTTTCAGTAATAAAGATGCAAGGCCTAGATAGACAGTTAAAGATCATGGAGACTGGTGGTATGATTCCATCAAATGGAGGGCTTTGAATAGCTAGATGGAAGAGAGATGATTGAAAGGGAGGAATACAAAGTAAAGGGTTGGAAAGAATGAATTGGATTGCTGAGGTATATCAGCTAAACAAAGCAAAGCTGCTTTGTCGTGGAACTGTTTGATGAAATATCTAAGTTATTTGTAGTGGACTGGTTCAAGTGGTTTTTAGGTAGATGTTCAATGATATGCTCAGATGAAAATGTTTATTTGTTTAATCTCATCTTTTCGTTCGAAAATTTGAAATGTTTTCAATTGATTGAGTGGTTCGGGTGAGGAAGTTTTAGACTATAAATGGCTGACCAGTATTCAAGTAGCTGAGAAGGAGATGCTTGGCGAAATGCCTGAAGAGTAGACTTCATGGGAAGTGGCACGTAGGCTGTGCAAGTGAAGAAATTTGGCAGCCAACGATGAAGGCAAGCCCGACTAAGTGGATCTGGATAAGTTAATGAGTAGGCCTAAGAAACTTCTTGAATTGTTGTAGAAACTCAGGGACTTGGTCATAAACAAGCCCTATGAGATATCTGATAGCCATCCAAGTTTAAACCGGCACCTGAGTTTCTGGATCCAATATTGGATATAAATGATGCACCTTTCCATTTTAAACCCTGATCTAAAGAAGAGAGGGTTGATGGTAATTTTATTACTATCTTTTTCTCATTTTTTTGCTAAACTGGAACTGCTTATCATTTTAGTGCACTTGTCTATAATAGAAAAGAAGAAAGATCCGTTGGGTTTAGATTACATCTTGGCTAGCAGCTGAGGTATGTATGCAACTTTGTCATGGGAATTAACTGAAAAGAGATACATCCTTGACTGGTAAGCATGTTATTTTATTGCTTTGCACAGTACGGCAAGTGTGGGAAGGGAGCTGGACCTAAAACTTGAAAGACCATTTTGTGGATGCAAAACATGTTTTCTTGAATTATGCATTTCAAGGTTATGCAACTGGCTAGCAATTCCACATTCTCACTAGTTCGTGATGATTCTTTATGGAGGAGGATGGCCATATTACAGATAAATTAGTCTATCATTGAGCACAAATAAGATGACAAATAGCTAACTTGAAATGCCATCATATCTATAAGACAAATACATTAGATGGAAACCCAATCATCACTGCATGCATGGTACTTAGTTAATGATACCTAAATGATCTCCTTTATGCTGCAGCAGCAACAAAGAACATTCATACAGATGAGGACCAATCTCAAGGTGGTGGATAACTCTGGTGCAAAATGGGTCATGTGCGTACAGGCTTTGAAGGGGAGGAGAGGAGTAAGATTGGGTGACACTATAATTGCATCCATAAAGGAAGCACAACCTCGCGGTAAGGTAAAGAAGGGAGAGGTAGTGTATGGTGTGGTTGTGCATGCTGCCATGCACCGGGGATGTTGTGATGGCAGTGAGATCAAGTTTGATGATAATGCAGTAGTCCTTGTTAACAAGCAGGGAGAGCCGATTGGCACCCGAGTTTTTGGACCAGTGTCCCATGAGCTTAGGAAGAAGAAGCATGTCAAGATTTTAACTTTGGCTGAACATATAGCTTAGGTATCTGGTCTCACAGGCTGCAATAGTTCTTCAATTTAGGGTTCTGAACGTTGGGAGAGCACAAACTGTCAAACATCCTGTCTGTGATTGAGGACAATTTATGTTGTGCTTGGTTGTTTTGCATGTTGAATTTACCTTGCCAATCATTATTGTACCTGATGCAAGGGACTTCAAAATAGAGTCATAACTGACGCGTTTATCAAGGGCTGCATTTTCAGTTGCAATAAGATTACTCATCTGCTTTCAAGCAATTTTTGAATTTGTTATGTTGTGTTACTATCTGGTTAAAGTTTTTTGGAATATTAAGATTATGGCAAGTTTATTCCCCCATTGTAGAGTTGCCTGCCATTTAATCACATGGCTAGGTGAGCAAGCATGCAGCAGTACCTTTTGAGTTGCTTTGATTTCTTGGAAAATAATTCATGGTTTAGCTTCTTCCCCCTCTCTTTAGGTGAAAAGAGAGGAAGGTGGTGCAAGGGACCAGTAGAGGATGGACCGTATGCAAAGGCGATCATTTTCTCTATTCATGTTCACATTTGTTCATCAGGAGATGTGACAGGATTGCTCGTGGTTCTTTTCTACCCTGCTTCTCTTATTGTTTGTTTGTTTTTTCGGTCGGAACACCTCTTCTTTTTCATATGCAAGGTGATAGGGAAGGTGGTGCAACTGCGCTGAGTTTCAGCAGAGGATTGGTCATATGCAGCGCGATCATTTTCTCTATTCATGTCAAGACTTGACAGGATTACTCAGTTATCATCTAGGCTACATGAACCTAGCCTTGGACATGATAAAAGGACATTCTGTTGTCCCTTTCATGTACAAAAGGTAGTTCTATCTTTGCCGATAACCAACCTCAGTATGATTGGTGTTGCAAGGATGAGTAGAGATTTTTATTCTTGAGAAGTTGGGTGTTTTAGCACTCATGTTTAATATTCTCGAAGCAAACTTCCCCAGGTATCTTGTATAATCTCACCATTATATTTGTTATTCCATAGCATCTGTGAGGCTTTAGTAGTGTTTAATATTCTCTGTTAAAAGTTCCATAGAAACTCAGGGCCTGTTTGGTCATTTTGTTGTTTTTATGCTTTCTTGTCTCCACAGATTAATTAAATATCGCATGGTGATCGATGATGAAGTTAGCATTGCACAGAACTACTGACATCCTTGCTCTTACTCTCTGTTTTTTTAAAGCAATAAATCTTTGCTTCCAAAAACTAAAAGATTTTACAGAGAATTTCAAAAAACAAAAGGTTTTCATCATATGTGCTGTTCGGTCTAGTTCTTTTTTTCCCTTAAATATAAACAAAAGCAATGCAATAAGAGCAGCCAACAATATTAAAAACAGAAACTCTATATCTCTCATGCATTGTTTGTTCTGTGTTTTCTGCCAAGTTCTTGGCTTATTATTCATTTCCCACAGTCCTGAATTCCTTTGATCTAAACTGACCGCTTCTTCCAAAACTTGAGATGAAGATCCCTTTTCTCAAGCATCTTCTCCACCTCTTCAATTGGTAGCCCTTTAGTTTCTGGCACAAAGATCAACACAAAGAACAGCGCCGCCACCGACATGACACCAAAGATCAGAAAGGTCCATGCAGTCCCAATTGCCTCTGTGAGGGAAAGGAAAGATTGTGAAACCACCAAATTAGAGATCCAGTTAGCAGTGGCTGCAACTCCTCCACAAACTCCCCTGAACCTCAAAGGATATATCTCAGAATTCACAATCCATGGCACAGTGCCCATCCCTGGAGAGAAGAAGATTATGTATAGTGCCAATCCGGCCAATGCCAACCATCCATATTTGCTTGGGCATCCTCTCTCGTACCACATCCTGTTCTCCTTAAGACACATATCCTTCGCGGTTGAATTTGAAGTCAAACATGCTCCAGGAAATAACTGCAATCAGAAGAACTCAAGTACAAAACACAGACAGACAGCTCGGGTAACAACAAGTAACTGAACTCTGGAACGATAGAAGGAATCCAAGCCAAGTGTTTGTGATGAGTCTCTATTACCTTGTTAGCGCCGGAAGCACAGAAGCCACAGCCTGGGGATGATGCTTTCAAGCACGTCGTGCAGTCCCAGGAAAAAGCCGAGGCTGACCGATATTCTGGGCAGGCATAGGGAGCAAAATGCGGAGTCTCTTGCCGGCTGACACTCGGCGAGTGTGCCGTCGCCTGATAGAAGACAGCTGAAAGAACTGCAATGGAGATAATAACACCGCATAAACTGATGATGGAAAGCTTCTTCCTCCCCGTCCTGTCGATGAAGTAGATGCTAATGATCGTTCCGATGGCATTGAGACCGGATGTGATGAGAGAGAGAGCGAGTGCTGTCTGGTTTGATGCAAAACCAGCTAACTGCACGATGGTGGGACTGTAGTACATGACCGTGTTGATGCCTACAAACTGCTGGAAGGCCTGTATCCCGACTCCTGCGATGAGTCCCCTCCGCACAGTCTTCGTCTTCAGCAGCTTCTTGAGATCGATCTTCTCAGATGATCCTTCCTCCTTCATCTCGGCTTCTACGGATTCTTTGAGTTCTCCGATCTCTCCATCAACCTCATGAGCTTGATAAATTTTTCTCAGTATGGATTCAGCTTCTTCTTCCCTGCCCTGAAATTATATGACACTGCTTCAAGCAAAGCACGAAGGTAGTAGGCATATGATCTATATTTTGCGATAATTGTAATTCTTGGACATGCAAGGAACTGAAACCTTTCTATAAAGCCATCGAGGCGATTCAGGAAGGAGCAGCATCAATATGAACTGCAGCAGAGCCGGAACTCCAGCAACTCCTAGCATCCACCTCCATGTTCCAGGTGCCTGAAAACAAAGAGAACCATCCGATAAGCTCTCTCTCTCTCCGATCAGAATTTCTAGACTTTTGAGATAATGTTGCATCCATCCGCGTCACCTTAGTGAAGGCCAGGTTGACGAGATAGGATGCGAATTGCCCTCCGGTTATGAGGAAGCCATTGGTGGCGACGAGCGCACCCCGAACATTTGCTGGAGAGGCTTCCGAGATATAGAGTGGCGATGTCATCGATGCCATCCCCACACCGAGGCCGACAAAGACGCGGCCTACAATGAGGACCGCCGGGTTTGGAGCGGCGGCCATGATGACAGCACCTGTAAAGAAGAGGAAGTCGGCAACCAGGATTGAAGTCTTCCTTCCAAAGCGATCGTTTGCCCATCCTCCTACTGCCGCTCCTACAATCGCCCCTGCAATTGCTGTGCTCACGATAGCCTCCTGCGTTTTCATGCAAATTAAGGAACCAGTCCTCGCTAGAGCAGATAAATATACGACTTTTTCAGGGGAGACCACAAGTTGAGAATCTGAAGTTAATTCATACTGGTAGATAAATATACTAGTTATAGCATCAGCTCTTTTCAAATGATCCCCCTCACAAGGAAGTCTTGGGACTAATTTGGTGCTGCAGTTGATGCATGAAGAGGATATCTCTAATTGAATTCATAAGGTTGGTGGGTGGCATAGGGAGATTTGTAGTTGATTCTTTTCCATCTTTCGAAGATAATTGCCTTACCTTTTAATCCATCTTAAAAGATTTTAACGGGTAGATGTAGAACATTTGAAGCAATAAAACACCAAGCTTCAAAGTCATAAGGAGGGGCTCATACCTGTAACCATGTCTTCTTGTCGACTGAAGAGAAATCGTCGCGAATGTAAAGTAAAGCTCCAGAAATTACTCCTGAAAGAAGCATGCCATCGGTTAGTAACGTTAATTTACTTCGATCGCACGTAGAGACAACTAACAAATGACAGCTTGCGCCGGACTTGACCTCCATCATCCGCTTACGTAGCTTTCCATTAGATAGGAAGGGGTGGACTTTGATGAGGCTGTGTTATGAAAGGAAATTATTGTTCAAGGTTTTGCTCATCACTTCAGTAATGCATCTTGTATTAGACAGTCAACTTCTCATCCGATGATAAAAATTGTGATCCACTAGACTAATTTATAAATACTTTAGTTATCTGAATTTCTGAACAGTGTTAGTCGGAATTGTAGTTGATCTTCTGAAACCATTGCATGAAACCTAGTTGGGAGAAGTCATTTAGAATATGTTATCCTCTGTCATGATGAAATGGTTGGTCCATTTCCAGTCTAGCAGTTTCTCAAGAAGACGAAGACGAAGAAGAAGAAGAAGAAGTATCTGTCCCTGACCTGGTCCAAGATATAAGTTGGGCATTCTGACAAAGAACTGATTTAATGGTTTTGATGTGAATTTCTAGCTGGCATATGGGAAACCATAATCAAAAATCTGTATTGCAACCATCCGGATATGAGAAGGTGCTAGCTTACCAAGTTAGTAAAGTCACCTGAGAATCACACAAGCGATCTAGGTTCTTTTGCTACTATTATGAACTCTTCAGAGGAAAAAAGACTTATTATCCTGTATAAACTTTATCAGTGAAATGCATTGCTTTGCTACTCAGGGGCGGCCCAATGCATTTGGGGGCCTAGGGCGAACTCACTAAATGAGGCCTTTTTTTAAATAATAATAATAATAATAAATTTTTAATAAGTATAAAATACTTTAAAAATTTATTTAAAAATAATCCGTCTAGCTTTTTGAGATGCCTAGGGCGAACTCACTAAATGAGGCCTTTTTCTTTTTTTTTTAAAGTTTTTCATATCCACATTCATATTTTCTATTAGACATTTGAATATAAAATTATATTACCAAACAAAGCAATTAAGATAATTACTACAAACAAATTAAAATATAAAAGAGAAAAAAAAGAAGAGAAAATTTGTAACAAAATTATAGAAATTGCAACAAAATTAGGAAAATTAGACACTGGATGTTGAAAATATAATCAAACAACAAAAAGAGGGTTAGAAGGATCACACCATATGTTGTGCTACAGTGCCACTAGGCCCACTACCCACTGAGTCACTGTCACAGACTGACAGACTCAGTCTCTCAGTGACAACTGAAACCGTGACATGGACGTGAGGGCTCAGGGCTGAGGGGATGGCCGAGCCCGCCGAGGTCACGGGACAACGGGAGCCGGGGCCGGGGAGGGAGGCGAGGGCCGAGGAGGTCACACCGTCTGCCGTCACGGCCTCACGAGTCACGCCTCACAGGAGCCGGGGCCGGGGTTGGGCGAGGAGCGGAGGAGGTCACAGGCTCACGGCTCACGGCCACGGGAGTGACGGACTGACGGCCTGACGGTGTCACAGGCGGGGTCCGGCCGTCCGGGGACTGGGAGGCGCTCAGGCGGAGGAGAGGACCTCGCCGGCTCACTGGATTGAGCCGGACGGGCCGATGGGGTCACGGCCTCACGGGAGCCGGGGGCTCGAGAGGCGGGAGGGAGGCGAGGAGGTCGCGGGCGGCGGGACCGCCTGGATGCCGGGGAGGCGGGGCGCCGGGGTCGCGGGGCGCCGGGGTCGCGGGGACGGTCGCGGGATGCCGGGGCCCAAGGAGGCGGGGAGGCGGACTGGCGGAGGCGCGGCCGCGCGGGGGGAGACGAGGAGGAGACGAGTAGACGACCCAGGGCCAGGCGGCAGGCAGTCACGCCTTCACGGCTTCACGGAACAGTCGAACAGAGCTGTCAGAGACTCAGAGCAGAAGAGGATTGAGGAGTGGAGGAGGAGTGGAGTAGGATGAGGATTTTAAAGAGAGCCAGAGAGGAGGAGTGGACAGTGGAGCACCCGCGTCTTGTCGAGGTAGCCGTTGGCTCCTGCGGCCTTACCCTCTGAGGCTCTGACACTGTAGCTAGCTAGTAGCTAGGAGCGGCCGAGCGGGAGCTGGGAGGCGGCCGAGCGGGGCTGCGGGAGCTGGGAGGCTAGAGCCTAGGATGCCGTCGCGCGGGGGCCTTCTCTCGAGCCGGGGCCTTGGGCGACCGCCTAGGTTGCCTAAGGCTTGGGCCGCCCCTGTTGCTACTATTGCATCAATCTTCTGCTTTGAAAACAAATATTGGCTTTTATTTGCTCAAAAGAAACAAAAAAGTTTCAAGATAAAAATGATGTAAAGAAGTGCAAAAACAAATATATAAGAAAATTAGACGAACTGAAATATTGGACTATCTATATATGATCGTTACCAGTGTCATAACCAAAGAGTAAGCCTCCAATTCCTGCAGAAAAGGCCAATCGAAGAACATATGGGTGTCTCCATACAAGAGAGACACACTCCTTGAATGCTGATGCATCCACTTTATGAACTTCTCCTTCCATTCGCTCCTGTTACAGGTTAGAGAGGCTGAAGATACTCCCTTATAGATAAACACACCATGTATATACAGAGAAAGAATGAATGGGTGGACAGGGGGCCAAGGGGGAGAGAATCTGACAAGAATAAAGGAGGAGGGTGTATAGCGGGAGAGAATTTGACAAAGATCATTAATGTAGAGAAAGAAAAGTTATAGGTGGAATTAAATGATTACTGGTGGAATTTATTTGAAAAACTTATTTACCGGTATATTGGTGGATCAGACGATAACAAAAAAATCCCTTCTCATCTTTTTTTCTAATATATCTAGTCCACTTGACTAGGTGCTTTTTAATTTCCGATCCCTCTCCACAATGCATGCATGGTGCACCGTGGTGTGGCATAGGAGAGGAACTACAAATTCCAAGGCCAGTCAATGGCCCTTTTTTCTTACATGCAAGTCCATGGAGGGATCACATGTTGGTTCCATATAACTCATGGAGGAATGTTATTCATGGTAAAATTGGTCTCCAATCCTTTGTTGACTATCCTTTTATGATTAGTCGATTTCCTAACAATATTTGTTTGCCTCCAATTAAACCCCATGATATACATAGTGAGATTGATCCATTTTTCTCTTCTCTCTTTCTCTAACCATCCTAGCCATGATGGCTTCCATAGTTTCATTTTCCAATAAATTTTGGTCTCTTTTGCTCCATTATCCTCCAAAATGAAACTAATTATAGTCATTTATTTGACTATCACTTTTCAACAAGACATTGATTAATTTCTAATTAGTGTTTGGTTGTTTTTCAATAAATATTAAATTCTACGTTTCATGTTTAGCTTCTAATTAATATGCATATAATCCTTTTTTTATATGGCATACTAGCAATTTCTATATACAATTATGTTTGTTTTTTTCTCTAAACTTGTATGTAGAAAAAAATAAAATATCCACTGACATATTAACGGTTGGGGATAAAATGCTCAACCAATTTATAGTACTGTTAAAAGCAAATAGAACTAGACTTTGACCATTCTTTAGTACTTTTCTAAAATATCTCTAGCAATTTGATTAAAGTAAAGGTCCACTTTATTAAACTTCTAACATATTCATTCATCCATTTACTTGTGTTTTAGAGTCACCAAAATACATGCAATTACAAATGTAAAATTGTCTGAAATTTGGATGGAGCCATTAGTGGTTCAACATTCAATACTACTCTCCCCACTTTTCTCCTTATCCTTTTCCATTGAGAAATCCCTCCATTCTCATATTTCCATCTAATGAAAGCTAGATATTAGAAAATATATATGAGGGTTTGGAGAGAATGTTTGGGTTACTGGAAGAATAGTGGTAGAGGGCTTTGTGATTCATATTACTAATGGACCGGATTGGATGATCACATGCGAGATTTATTTTCATATAGCTCATGGAGTGATATTCATGGTAAAAATATTAATGTGATTTTATTTATGTAACCAAAAAGAAACATTATTAATGGATTAGATTGGATGACCGCATGCGGGATTTATTTCCATATAGCTCATCGATTGATGTGCATGGTAAAATTGATTTCTAGCCCTTTGGTTTGCTGTTTTTACGATTACTCCTTGGCCAAGTTTTTTAAGTTTGTTGTATATGGCCAGCCACTAGCCTTTTATTTTAAACAATTACACTTGTTTCCATTTATACACCCTTGTGCTCAAGATATGGACTAAAAAACATAAAATGGTCACTGAAACCAATGGTCATGAATGAATGTTCAGTCAACAAGGCTTAAATGATAGGCTAACTTCCTAACAAGAATTGTACACCTCTAATTAAAATGGACGCAAGTCAATAGACCGAACTCCATAAATATTATGTGCTCTTATTCTTCTCTTGTTATTCTCTTTTTTCTTCTTGGCTCGTTATTCTTCCTACCCATCATAATAGTAGGTAACATAAATAAACTCCGATGCTTGCTTTAATTGCCATACCCCATCTCTCTAGCAACCAGAGGTTCGAGTTTGAACCCTAAGTGGTGCAACTCCAAGTATTAAGATTTAGATAATGACTAGTATATAACACGTCCGATGCACGGATATAATTTATTTATCTATTTTAAAATTATTCTTGAAATGTAATATAGAAGTTTAATAAATTATATGTAAAATATTATTTAGTCTTGTCAAAACCATCATTGCACCATTACAATTGTTAGTTAAAGCCATAAAGTAAATTACAAATGTGTAGGCTAGGGTACATATCATAGTATATTTCAAGGTCATAGATGGGTCGACTGACTTGAATTTGAGTTAAGACTAAATTATTAATATGTAATTGTTAAATAAATTATGAATGTTAGAAGTATTTATTTTAGTTGTTATAAATTTTTTTTCTATACTAGTTATGATATTTACATAATATATTAAAAACCATTATTTTATAGCCTGCAATTAATTAATACCTAGTTCTAATTAATATATTGATTTAATTAATACACAACTTTCACCTTATTAAATTCTGTCATTAACATTAGTGTCTGTGTGGTAAGAGGAGAGCACATGAAGCAAAGCCTCTATTTTAGTGTATATATTAGATAGTGCATATGAATCTACCTCTAGCTCTTTCTCTTATAAAGAAGAATTACATATAATCTCTTATGGCAAAAAAATATTACAAATAAGTATCTTATCATCTCCTTGCATGCTCCATTCACTTCATTTTGGAATGTGATAGGTCTCAAATATTTATACATTCCCTAGAAGTGTAACTATCATTTAATATCTTTGTGTTATTTAAAATTATTTTTTTTAAGAACTAGGATGTCCAGCCAAATACCAACAATGAGGACAAAATCACACCCAGGTCTCCCATATCAATTAATATAAGAAAATTAACTAACTCAATTAATTAGCACTCTCATAATCACATGAATATTGTTAATATTATTATTTTTGTTTCAATTTAAATTAGACAAAGTAATAAAAGAAAAATATGTGCATTTCCTTAAAAAGTTGAAAATAGTAAAAGTGCAAAAAAGATAAATGCCTAACTCAGGTTTGTTTTATCTAATAGTAAGAGTTATGAAAAAGATCCTCATAGTTGAACTTAGCAAATCAAGCGAGGCTTGGTGTTTGGATAATAAAGGTGGGATTAGGTATGGCTACCAATGCGATTGTTGCATTGTGACAACTCTTTGAAATGCTTCGTATTTAGAACCAAATGATAGAAAAAAGTCTACCACACATTTCATTTGAGATATAATAAGTTCAAAAGTAGACTCCACCAAGTGCTTGCTTGAATGGAATCACCTTCTGTCACTTGTGCAAGTGGTCAGGGGTTTGATGATGCAGGCTAGGACTAAGAGGACTAGAAATCTTGTTGCACGAGGCTAGAATGAGTATGTGGAAGCCGAAGGGTCAATCTAATCAGGTTGCGGAAGTGATAAATTAGGTATTTCCTACAAGTAAAATATTACTATGGGTGCCATACCACTAGAATAAACTCGGTAGAAATTGAACAATTAAAGCCTCTTCCAACCTTAGATGGTAATTAATTAAAATTTTCTAGAGTTGAAAAATATGTGAAATATTTTTAGATTTTATAATAATTATGAAATAAGAAAAGAAAGAAAATAACTAGCAAAATAATTCCAACGAGAGAAGGCTTTGAATCTAAGCTAGAATTAAAAAGTAAGAAATAATGAAAAAGTACAACGATAGATTTAAACTAGAAGGCAAAATCTAAGAAAGATAATTAAGATAACTACTTGGGATCCCACAAGCGATTCACTTGATCCAAGCACAAATTCTGGTTTGTGCTCGGGTTTTCCATGTTCCGCCGATGTCGCACCAGCCCGGTTCAGGGCTTTCCGAAGTCATACCAGAAGTACGTAGAAGAGCCTTCGAGTCACATGAAGGTTGCTATAGAGTCGCACCACAACAAGATGGAGCCATATCACCAAGAAATACTTGCTTCAAAACTTAATAATATTCACCATGATTCCAAAAAGAGGAACACAAGGAGGTAGAAAAGAGGAGGGGAAAGGGACAAAAGAGAAACAGGTAAGCTCAACAACCAGACAGAGCAAGGCCCAGTTCAAGGAACAAAAAAATGCAGCCATCTGCCATCATACAGAGCATTCCTGGCCTAACTAAAGACTGATCCAACTCCAGAACCCAGAACCAAGCCCGCTTGGTCTTCAGTGGTTAAGCTGGCCTTATACATGGACTCCCTACGAGCCTATCTCCCATTTTTCAAAACAAACGCGAGGATACAAGACAATCAAGCAGGCTGCTGAAGCCAGTTTATTTAAACGTACGCACGCGACCGTGAGAAGAGTGCAAATGAGATGAGCAGATCATGCCAAGTTAAGCATATATATATGAAAAGAAAGGCATTCAATCTCGAACTAAGCATGCAAGATAAGAATTTTTCTTTATCCATATAAAGCAGCTTGATAACAGATATTCAAGCTTTGCATTTTGCTAATTAAAAAAGCTAGCTTGAAGGCTACCAAAAAATAATGAAACAAGTTTGAATCTAAAAGAAAAGAGAGGGGAAAAAAAACAAAGCTTGTCATCAAGCCAGCGTGCTGCTTTCATATATTTTCGCAAAACAAAAGTAATAAACTTTGGCATGTTTTCAGTCAAGCATCAAATGATGTTAGATTTTGGCTCATTTTCTAACTGAATGACCTCCATTGTCGTCGAACTGAGCTCGAGCTGTTCATGCACAGCTTGGGTACATATTCACCCCTACGTGAGCTGGAACAAAGAACACCCTACCCATATTCCTAACGGGTACAATAGCCACGTATCGCTCTAGATTTTTCCGGGTCAAGATCCCCATATTTAGGAATCTCCCATATATATATACACCCATATTGAGGAACCTACCATTTGTTCCAAAGTCCCTCCTTTCCCTCTCCTCCCTCCCTTCCTCTCTCTCAAATTAGTTAGCCAAACAACAAAAAAGAAATAAACGGAGATCCCATGATAGGTACCTCCCTTTTCTCCCAGCTCCCCTCACTTCAACCCACGCAGTAACTCTTTTTTTCGATGATAAAAAAAGAGGAGAGAAGAAGAGAACAAGGAAAGAAAACTATTGCCAATCTATACGTCTCCACCATTGTCTCTCAACTGTGAATGGATAATAGGGATGGAAACAGAGATGCAGCGCCTGGAGGTCACCCCGATAACGAAGAGGTCGAGTAGCCAGGCCAGCATTGACGGCTCCAGCAGAGAGCTCAGGTACACCAGCCTCAAGGACATCCTCCAGCTCGACTCCCCCACCTACCGCCCCTCCAACGCCAGCGGCACCGCCATCAACGGTGGCGGAAGCGGCGGCGGCCGCGCTTCGATCCACGAGGAGTACACCTTCAATTCTTCAACCATCGGCATCCGCAACCAGCTGGTGAAGCACGCAGCATCGGCCTACCTCCAGTCGGCGGCGATCCTCGCCACCCGCAACCAGAACTGCCTCACCAGGCTGTGGCGGCGCCTCCAGCGGCGGCAGGTGTCGGCGAGCTGGCGTGGGTGCATGCGGGACCCCTTCGAGGTGTGCGTCGGGTTCGTGGCGCGGTCGGTGAGGCGGGCGCTGGCCTGCATCGCCGGCTACGTCGGCGGGGTCCGGGCCTGGGGCGGGTGCACGTCCATCCCATGAAGATTTTAACGTCATGAAAGAGGGGCATGGTTTACTATTTTGCTGCAATGCTTTTAGCGTGAGTTACTGCAACGCCTCCCTCGCGATGGACGTCTATCCCCTAAAAAAGAGTATAACGTCATAAAAGAGAGGCGTGGACTGCTATTTTGTTGCAACGCTTTGAACGTGAGATGGTGCAACCCCTCCGTCGCAATGCCCGGCTGCTTTTTCTTATACACGTCACTGCATTTTATATTGTCCTCTTTTTCTTTCTTACTACATTTTCTATTTTTTGTGTTCATGTGCTAGGATTGCCCTGATGTGTTATGTTTTGTTGTGATATAAGTTTTGAACAAAACTAAAATCTATATGTAAGAAGAAGGTTGGTTGGTATGTTGGCAAACGTGTCCGACATTTAAGTTATAATAGATGATCTATGAAGCTAGAGCTGGATATGTGGATTTGATTTCTAAATTTTAGAGAGCTGGCACAAAGAGAGTGAACCTTAGTATCACGGTAAGATTATTTCATATAACTTATATATCACATGTTTGAAATACGAAAAAAGTATCTCTACATGTGGGATAAGACTGCGTACATCTGACCCTCCACAAATCCTGCAGTAGCTAGAGTCATGTGTATGCACAAAGCAATCTTTTTAGAAAAGTATGATCTAGGTTACGTTTTATAAAATTTAATTAGCATATGATAGCAATAGATTCATGGTTACCCGATTGGTTGATCGGAAGGGATGTGGGTAATGGTTGGCATGTCCATGTTACCCTATTTAGGGCATATTGATGCAAAACATTTGACAGTGATTTGAACTCGAAAGGCAGGTATCTTCTATATAGTGTCCATATAGTACTAGGGTTGAAGGGGCACCATCTATGGAGAGATTTCTAAGGCAGTATAGATGCATACCATGTGCCAATATCATGGTCCAAAGGTCAATGGCAATGTGGCCTCTTATTTTAGTTTTTGGATATAAGAGGTCGATGTAGCTAATGTGCTATACAACTGAAAATAACCCTCTCATGTATATCCTTAACTCTCCAAATCTTCCTGAAAGCAAGATTTGAAATCAGATCTTCTCCTACAATCACTAGAAATTATAAGCTTCCTATGGGACATGTCAGTTTTTTCTTGGTTAGCTAACATGTTTAATTTTGAATAATTAGTACAAAGTAAATCAAGTATAGACAAGTTCCTCTTGGGAAAGAAATGCATTATTTTCCTTAATAAACTTGCTTAATTCTCCTCCATTTCTCCTATAATATCTTTCTTTGTGTCTAAATCATTATTATCTGTAATTTCTTAGATTTAAATTTAGAAAAATTACTTAGATATACATTCAACTTAGAACCAATTTTGCTTTATGTTCTTAAGTTTAAAATATTTCAAAGTGGTCCTTCAAGTTAATTAAATAGGTCAATATGATATCGTCATCTATCTTCATTTACGTGAGTTCACAAGCTTTCATTATATAATGGTCAAGTGAGACTTTTAGAACCAAAATATACTTATTTTAGCAGCTTCATACTGGTGCCATGGTCGAAGATGGTGGGATCGAAGCTGGTGTTGTAGTCCATGATCTCCATGCGACTCATGACCATGGAGATGGAGCCAGAGATGGAGAGAATGACAATGATGGAAAGAGTGTGATAGAGGGATGATGGGGACATCAGAGCCGACCACCCTGCCATTTAGTCTCCAATTTTATTTGCATTTTATTTTCTTTTATTTCTGGGTTTGCTTGCAATTTTATTATTATTGGACTTTATTTGTGTAGTTTGGGCTTATTGGGAATTATTTTGTGTGAGGGGGTTTTATTTTAATTGTTCTTATTGGGCCCTATTTATAGGGAACTTTGATGTTGATTAGGGTTAATGAAGAATTAAGAACTTTTCCCCACGTTTCCTTCTTTTCTCTTTCTTCTCCTCTTTCTTCCTTCTCTCTGCTTCTTCCTTTCTCTCCCTTTCTGTCTCACTTCCTCTCTTCTTCCTTCCCTGTTCTTCTCCTTCCCCTTCCTTCACATTCCTCTAGCTTCACGTTACAGCAGCCATTCCGATTCAGATCTGTGTCAACCCTGTTGCAACAGCCTGATCGTGATCGTCCGGCACTAGGGGATGCCGCAGACAAGGTCGAAGGTGACAACAGGGCAATGGATGTGGCAAGTAGATAAGAGGAAGTCAACGAGCAGGAGAGGAGGGTGGGAAAGGCGACAATAAGGCAGAGGTCAATGAGGAAGAGGGATAAGAAGAAGAATGGGTATGGCTCAAGACCATGTTAGCTGGACAGGAGGGATAGGTACAACAATAAAGTTTAGAGAAGAGGAGGAGGTAATGTTGGAAAAGAAGGAGATGCTGGGATTGTGTGGGGCTCGGGACTGGGTCAAATGGAGAAGAGAGATGAGATGGTGGCAAGATATGGAGAAGAAGAGAAGGAGGTGTTGTAAGAGGAGGTAGTGGAAATGGGTGGAGCTCGTGTACGGCTCGAGACCAGGTTAGATGGAGAGAAGGAATGGACAAGAGAGATGAGAACAATTATATAGTTTAGAGAGGAGGAAGAGGTGTTGAAAAAGGAGGTAGTGGGAGCGGGTGAAGTGGGATCAAGAGGAGTGATGGAGAGGAGGAATAAAGATAGTAGCAAGGTGTAGAGAGGAGGAGGAGGAGGACGTGTTGGAAGAAGAGGAGATGATGGGAGTAGGGCTCACGTGGGGCCATATTAGATGGAGAGGAGGGATGAGAACGGTGGTAAGGTTTGAGAGGAGGATAAGATGGTGTTAGAAGGGGAGGAGTATAGAGGAAAGTAATCTTGTATTAACTACAACCTCTTTAGTATTACAGGGAAGAGTATTTATAGACTCAATTCAGTTACATGGGACTGTTATAACCATACAACCGTTATAACAAGAGTATCAAGTTTGTTAGAACAGACACAGGGAAGAACTCAGGACAAGCATTCAGACTGAGAGGTTTCCATTATACGCCCCCTCAAGAGAGACGTTCCATCAGCAACGCCGAGCTTGGATCGTAACTCCTGAAATCGCCGCCGAGCAAGAGCCTTTGTAAGGAGGTCAGCGAGTTGATCCTGGGTAGAGATATGAGAAACAGACAACAGACCACGGGAGACATAATCACGAACGAAATGCAAATCAATAGCTATATGCTTCATTCTGGAGTGAAGAACCGGATGAAGACTAAGATGAGCTGCACCAATATTATCACAATAGAGATCAGGCGGCTTAGAGAGCCTGACACCCAGTTCCCCAAGCAAGGAAACCAACCAAGCAAGCTCAGAGGTAGCCGTTGCTAAGGCACGATACTCCGCTTCTGTGGAAGATCGAGCAACTGCCCGCTGTTTATGAGTGCTCCAGGAGACTGGTGATGAACCAAGAAAAATAACATAGGCTGAAGTTGAAGTGCGATCATCAACATTGCCTGCCCAGTCTGCATCAGAGTAGCCTCGAAGAAAAATGGAAGGAGAGACGGAGAACCGGAGTAAAACACCATAAAAAATTGTTTGTTTAAGGTACCGAAGTAAGCGTTTTAATGCAACCCAGTGAGTTTCCGTAGGACGATGCATAAACTGAGCAAGTTTAGTCACGGAAAAGCTAATGTCTGGACGAGTGAGAGCCAAGTATTGAAGGGTACCAACAAAGCTTCGGTAGACAGAGCAGTCTGTCAACGGAGAACCATCATCAAGCTGCAACGACGGCTTGGTTGCTAAGGGAGTATGAACTGACTTTGAACCATCCATATGAGCACGCTCAAGAAGATCCCGAATATACTTGTGCTGGGTTAAAAACAAACCCTGACGTGTTGGAATAACCTCAACACCAAGGAAGAAGTGCAAGGGACCAAGATCCTTCAGGGAAAATTGCTTGCCAAGACGATCAACTACCTGGGAGACAAACGCTGGCTGATTTCCTGTAAGAACAAGATCATCCACATAGACCAAAAAATAACAGAGAACACCAGCATGGTTGTAGATGAAAAGGGAAGAATCAGACTTAGAATTGATAAATCTCAAACGCAAGATAAAGCGTTTTAACTCCTGATACCAAGCCCGCGGCGCCTGCTTGAGACCATAAATGGACTTCTTAAGACGGCAGACATGATGAGGAAACTGCTGATCAACAAACCCAACGGGCTGAGCCATGTAAACTTCATCTACCAGCGTGCCATGTAAGAAGGCATTGTTAACGTCAAGTTGCCTCAGTGACCAGCCAAGCTGAACGGCCAAGGATAGAATAGTGCGAACTGTCACTGGCTTGATAACCGGACTAAAAGTCTCAGAATAGTCAAGCCCAGGCCGTTGATGAAAGCCTTTGGCAACGAGACGTGCTTTGAATTTCTCAATAGAACCATCAGGCAGGCGCTTAATACGAAACACCCACCGCGAGCCAAGCAGATTTTGCGAAGGAGATGGAGGTACTAGATCCCAAGTACCATGACGAAGGAGAGCAGAGAACTCAACAGACATAGCCTCCCTCCATTTTGGATCTTTCAAGGCTTGAGAAACACACGTAGGTTCCATGATAGAAGGAATAGGATGTTTGGTAACAGAGAAAAACTGTTTTGGTTTGAAGATGTTATGCATGGAGCGAGTAACAATAGTTCGCCGAGGAGGTGAAGGTAGCTGAGATACAGAGGAGGAAACAGGACAAGGTACATCCGAAGACGGAAGCAAACCATCAGAAGAAGAAAGGTTCTCGGGAACAGAAGGTTCACAAGATTGAGCAGTAGAAGCAGAAGAATGTGGCGGAACAACTGGAGGAACCTCTGGAATAAACCCATCCGGAATAGCTTGCGATGGTGAGAAGGAAACAGAGCCCATGTTAGCGGAAGAGAAATGAGAAGATCCAACGGCAAAGGGCATAGAGTCCTCTGCAAAGACAACATGCCGGGATAGATAAAGTTTCTTATGAGAGAAATCCCAGCATTTGTAAGCACTTTGGTGAGTAGAATAACCAAGAAAAACACACGGACGAGATTTGGGTTGTAGTTTGTGAGAGGTATACGGCTTAAGCCAGGGAAAACACAAACAACCAAAGATCTTGAGATAAAGATAATTGGGAGAATGACCAAACAAGATATGAAATGGACTTAGAGAGTTTAAAAGAGGAGTAGGCATGCGATTGATAAGAAAAACAGCTGTTTGAAAAGCATGAGACCAGAATTGAAGTGGCAATGAAGCCTGATGAAGAAGAGTCAACCCTGTTTCCACAATATGGCGATGCCTACGTTCAGAGGTACCATTTTGCTGTGGTGTATGAGGAGCAGTGGTAAACCAACCAATTCCATGAGTAGCCAGGTAAGGTTTGAGTTTCAAAAACTCACCACCATTGTCAGTATATAGATTTTTAACAGGAAGATCAAACTGTTTTTCTAAAAGAGTACGAAGCTGAATGAAAAGCTGGGCAACATCGGATTTATAAACCATAGGAAAAAGCCAGGAATACTTTGTAAAATGATCAATGAAAACAACATAATACCGATAGCCATCTACTGACACTTGAGAAGATGGACCCCAAACATCAGAATAAAGAAATTCAAGAGGCTTCGAACTAACAAGAGAAGAAGATCGAAAAGGAAGTTGATGAATTTTATTACATTGACAGGAATTACAAACATCAAAGGATTTGGAAGTATTGACAACAGGAAGAGAATGAAGATGAACAAGCTTGGAAACAAGCCGAGAGCTGGGATGACCAAGACGCCGATGCCAGCCATGCAAGGATGTTCTCTCACCAACGCAAGCTAGTACACGAGACGAGGAAGAAGCAGACAGAGGCTTCAGTGGATAGACACCATTCTCACAGTTACCCCGAAGAAGAGGAGCTCCCGTTCTCATGTCCTTTATCAAATAATACCAAGGAAAAAATTCAATGGATACATGATTAGTTTTGGTGAATTCATGAACTGAAATGAGATTTTTCTTAATAGCAGGAACACATAAAGTTTTATGAAGATTAAAGGTTTGGGAGGAGGAAGGAAGAACCACAGAACCCACGTGAGTAATTAACAAACCTGATCCATTACCAATTACCACTTCATCTGTACCATCATATTCAGAATGAATGGTTAGATTGGCAAGATCAGAGGTTACGTTGTGGGAAGCTGCTGAGTCCACAAGCCAGTTCTTCGAATTATGAGCAGCAGATGTCGCAGTAAAATTAGTATTGGCATCTCCTCCTTTGGCTTTCAACATTTGGCGACATGTGCGAGCAGAGTGACCTATCTTATCACACCACTGACAAATGATAGGAAATCGATTCTGCTTGGAGATAAAAGGTCGTTGATTTGCAGTGCTGTTTCGATTGTGCTGTCGAGGAAAAGGCTTTGATTTCCTATTAGCAGCATTTGCAGTGACAACCAGTGAATTAACGGTGTTGTCAAGCCGACGGACATAGGCTTCATGGGATACTAAAAGGTCATGAAGTTCTTCAAAAGAGAAAGATTTTTCCCTGGCACGAATTGGTGCCACAATATAACAAGAGTATCAAGTTTGTTAGAACAGACACAGGGAAGAACTCAGGACAAGCATTCAGACTGAGAGGTTTCCATTATAAGGAGGTGGTAGAAATGAGAAGGTTAGATGGAGAACTAGTGACTGCCCTGAAGAGAAAGTAGAGAGGTTATGTGATGACATGGTGTCTTAACAATGTTGGATGTAGGATGGGGCTCGAGGACCATGAAACCACTTTGAAACTTTTTAAACTTGAGTGATATTAAATTGAACTAACCTCATACATAATTCTAAATATTTTCTCCCTTCATACGGAAGCCTACTCAACTCCTTCTCGAGTCTAATCCATTACTCTTTCATTAGGCTCTATGCCCAATTATTCTCTTTGAGTGCACCATATGTTATAACTCCAGTCTAAGAGCCTACTCTCAAAGAACCACACTTTACGGCAGTGTATTAGGCTTAAGCCTAAGAATCACCTATTCTCCAAAGAGACATATTTCATTGTACCTTTATAGGGATTCACTCTTCTAAGAACTATGCCCAAGCTCACATCCAATAGCCGGCTTTATCGAGTCCACTTGCTACATCCACTTGGTATATTATGATTTCCATAACACCTTTCATTAATCACGTATTATTGTTCTTCACAAGAACCACCAATGTGTACATAACCATGTAAGTGTTGTATGCCAACCAAACATAATAAAACCCAGCCATACTTTTATATACTTTATGATGCAGTAGGCATGTCATTGGTTACCACCCAAAGTGTTCGTTACTACATGCAAATATACTAACAAATAACATGACTAACGCTCCAGTGACATTGAACAAACTGTAACAATGGATGACCTTTTTAAAAATGATGCGGGCGTCTAAACTAGGGTACGAAGAAGGTTGGCATAAAATTTATTTGAAATTAAATATTATAATACATTCACTTAACACAGCTGATCATTATTCTGAAATATTTCCTTTGTATCATGCATGTAATTATGGAGTATGTGATTGTTTATTGCCTGATGGACTGCAAAATCAGTTGATGCCAAGTCATGCATAGGTTTTTTTATTTTTTCTTAGTGCTTGTTCAGCTTAGCCTTTTAATCGTAACATTTGGATAATCATGACATATCTCTATCATTTATATAGTTTGACTGATCACTATGATGATTCATAGTGATCAGTCAAACATTCTCTACTCAATAATATCATGAGATTTTTCTATCGAAATGGCACGAAAAAAAAAGGAGATGATTCCTAAAAATTCACAGCATCTATGACAGATACATCAAATCACTACATGCCAAACAACAATCATGCTAGTTAAACAAATTGACAAATAGCTAGATTGCTTGCACTCTATAACATAAGCCTGAGATATGAACTCAGATGTATAGTGCAAAATTAATTTATGCTATCAAAATTTATTTTGTATCATATGCTAAAATCATACAGATATGGACAACTGAAGGACCGCTCTACTGGTCCTGGGACCAGGATCCCCAACGAAAAGTCCCTTTTAGTAGTGTATCTTCGTACAACACTCCATAACATAAAATCTGACATCATGCACACATAGAGGATAAATTGGATAGCAATGTAGCAGAAATAAAATGTTACACACACTCAGAATCCTTGTTTCTTTTAGTTTTCCTTCTTCCCCTAGAACCAATTACATGTTGGCGCATCCTAATTAACTGCAATATTATTAATCAGGTTTATCTAAATGTAAATTTTGTTTTTTTTTTTTTTTTTTTTTGCATACCACCTGATTGCTATCATATCTTATTATACTCTTTTCTCTCTTCTTTTTTTTTAAAAATTGTAAGAGGTTAGACTGGGAGCCATGATCGTTAGAACAATGTAACCATTGGATACCATTTCCTAAAACTAACTAATAATTGCATATAATAAATTTAAAATAATTATAAAGTTAGATAATAAAAGGAATCAGGGAGATGTGCCTAGAACTAGGCATGTGCGCACCACGGCACAGCCGGTTGATCCAACCAATATGGAATCCAACAACCCTAAAAAAAATATTTGTAAATTGAATCTAAAGTATACAAATGGTTAAGGAGAAGAGGCGCCGGCAAGGAGAGAGGAGGAGAAACAAACCTTGGGCGGAGGTGAAGCTCGATAGGAGATTGTGGTTGGTCAGTTGGCACCGGAGAGGAGAAAGGAGGAGAAATATAACTCGGGTAGAGACGGAGCTCGATCCGTGGTTGGGGTTGGTCGGTCGGCGCCAGAGAGGAGGAAAAGGAGGCTAGAGCTGGTAGGAAATGAGGGCTGGTGTGGGTTGGGCGCTGGAGTTTTGGTGATGTGGGAGTTGGCCTCTGATGACATTTGTAATCGTCGTCTTAGGTCTAAGCCGACGCTTGTAAGCGTCGTTTTAAGCGCTACCTTGCGAAGCCCAAGACTCTGACGACGCTTATAAGCGTCATCCTTAGTCCTAGCTCATTTGGACTCTGACGACCCTTTTAAGCGTAGTCTAATCTCTTCCCTTCTTTTCTATTTGGTCTCCGACGATGCTATATAGCGTCGTCGTAATTATTGTCTGCCGATGCTATTTAGAAGCGTCGGCGAATTTTGGCGCTGGAGCCAGAATTACCGACGCTTCTACCTAGCATCGGCATTTAAATATTGGCATACACAACTTTTCCTATAGTGCAGGAATCGTAAGATCTAAACCCTTGCCCTCTTCCTCTTGCATCGCATTAGACCTTCAAGAAGTCAATATATGAACACCACGCTCGCTTTCTGCGACTACTTCTGTAGAACTTGATAGATGGTGTCCTAAAAGCTGGTGTCCTTCCCCAACCCTGACCTTATAACCTCATACCTATTCTTTGAAAGAGAAAAGGGAAGCTCTAGGAGTTTACTGACGCGGTGGAGCACCTAACGAGAGCCCTCAATCCACTGTTTCTTTACATTTCTGTGAGAAAACTAAGCTAGTTAATAGATGTAAAACATGTGTACATAACAATGAAAGTCTTCTATGCCAACCAAACATAATAAAACCCAGCCATACTTTTATATACTTTATGATGCAATAGGCATGTCATTGGTTACCACCCAATTAAAGTGTTCGTTATTACATGCAAATACACTAACAAACAGCATGACTAATATTGCTCCAGTGACATTGAACAAACTGTAACAATGGATGACCTTTTTAAAAATGATGCGGGCGTCTAAACTATTAAACAATCATCCAGTTCTTCCCTAAGCATGTTCGCACTGACACCCGCACTGCATCACATCCTTACACATAGATTAACATAACCTTGCCAGCAAAACAAGCCCAAAGGCTTTTGCAGAAAGGTTTCCATGCAGGTGCCGATCTGCCTTGTATGAATGGCAAATTGATACATCATGCCATCAAATTCTCGGCAAGAGATTTTTTTTTTTAATAAAAACGGCATTTTATATTGCTCTAACATGAATACAGCCTGTCAAATCAAAAGAAAATAAGGAGTACAGAAAAGAGGGTATATCTGCCGTAGTCATCCAGATGAATTCTTCGGAATACCTGGCAACAAAAGAGGCAACTCATTCAGTTGCTCTGTTCGTCTTTCAAAACACATGAGATTGGTTCGATGGCATCTTCCAAAGACATGTTTGGCTAGCCTGCATGTGGGATTATAGCAACCCAGGTCTAACCCATGCACCCACTCGTCCTCTCGGGACCAGGAGCGGACCACAAAGGAACCTTCTACAGTCCGGATCCAACCAAAAGGGCCAGCCAGACACGGCTTTCAAAGCAGTGCATGCCTTTCTGCACTCCATTGCTCCGTCCTCCCAGGGAGAGGAGAGTAAGACCGGCGAGAAAAAACCAACAGAACCCACCGCATGCGGGAAAAGAGAGGCGGACCGAATCACGTCCATGTCGCCACCCGCGGAATCGCATACAAACGGCAGGGCGTGGAACAGAGAAGAGGCGTGATCTTTGACTTGTTGACCCTCCCCGCTTTGACCGACCGACGCTAGCCACCAAACAAGCCCGTCCAATCCTGTCCTCACACCCCGAGTCAACTCGCTCGACTCGGTCCTGACGGGCCGACTCGCGTGACGTTTCACGCCTTTTGGATTCTCAACCGAAACCGCTTCTTGCGCGCCTTTTGGGCTCACCGATCCGCGCCGTCGAAGATGATTCCAACGGTCGATGGGGGGGACCATCCGATCGACCAGTACGGCGGATACGCCCTGGGGACCGAGGAAATCGAATCACGTGAAAGGCTAAATGACGGGAATGCCCCTTACGTTAGGGAAGGGTCCGCATCCGGCGTCCATGGGGCCGTTGGAAGCGGACGGCAATGTGACGACGTTAGAAGTCTCCGTCCGAGTCCCGAGGAAGAAGGGTCAAACGGCGGCGGGAGAAGGTTGCATGTCGGGCTGTCGGTTGCTCTTCCGTGACGGACGTTTCCCAAACGTGGAAACCGTTGTCTCCCTCCGTTTTGGCACCGTACAGCACCCGGCCTCTCCTATATATAATAAATCAAAAGAAACGAGAACCCTCGTCTCTCTCTCGGGGTGGGGTGCAGAGATTGCCGGGTTCCAGAGACGGCCTCTGCCTAAAAAGGCTACCAAACCGTGTCGCTTTGGCTCCCTTTCTCTCCTCATATAGATAACATCCAAAAACCAGAGGCACTCCCATATATACTAGGCCAAATCACTTGCTGTTCTAAAGTGCACTATCTCTGGCCTTCTCCCTCCATCTCTCTCAAACGTCTATCTTAACGTTCAAACTCTGTACTTTATAGGGGAAGCTGCTTTTCTAGCTTGAGAGAGGGATAGGATGAGGGTGGTGGAAGAGGAGGAGGAGGAGGAAGGGGTGGTGATGGTGGGGAGGAGTCCGTACGAGAGGGTGGCGAGGATGGCGAGCGGGAACGCGGTGGTGGTGTTCAGCCTGAGCGGCTGCTGCATGTGCCACGTGGTGAAGCGACTGCTGCTGGGGCTGGGGGTGGGGCCGACCGTTTACGAGCTCGACCAGGAGCGCGGTGGCCGCGAGATCCAGGCCGTCCTCGCCCAGCTCCTCTCCTCGCCCTCGTCTTCTTCTCCTTCTCCGTCGACGACGACGTCCGCCGCCGCGCAGCTGAACGCGGCCGTGCCGGCGGTGTTCGTGGGAGGGAAGCTGCTGGGCGGGGTTGAGAAGGTGATGTCGTGCCACATCAACGGCTCCCTCGTCCCACTCCTCAAACAAGCCGGTGCTCTCTGGCTCTAATTAAGCTACATCGAGACTCTCTCTCTATATTTTCTTCTTGCTCCTGTACAGAGAAAATGTCTACCACCCTTTGGCAGTGCGACCGAGAGATGTTGTTAAAAAAGGGTTTCTTATCTTAGTAACGTTGCAGGCATTTCATCATTCATAACCCCGTTTCTGTGGAATCGATTTTTATGATCTTCATCAGTTTTTGTTCTTGAATTGGATATGATTCATCCTCTCCCGTCGTGATTCGCGAATAGTGATGTTGGATACGGACATACGAAGGTGGAAGAGTTACCTATCCTCTGCAACCGTAACTCTGGCTTGCACCTAATTCACGGAGAAGGCTAGGTTTGTTCTAACTCTTTTCTTTATTAACAAGGACCGTGAATAACGTTATCCGGACCTGAATAGGGATGTCGGATAGGATAACGTCATGCATGTGGTGCACTCACTACTCACTGCAAGAAGACAAGTTATTAAAAGCTGAAGCGCGGTCAATGAGACGAGGAGGAGGAGGAGCGGTTGCAGCGTCCGCCGTGCTATTTCCGGAAACAAAGCTCCATGCCATTCACGGTGAGGCCGGGACAGTCCCAAAAAGGGAGTGACCAGAATTAGAAGGGGAGCCCGTACAGTCCAGGCCATGTGATCAGTGTGCTACCTATCGAGAGAGAGAACACACACACACACACACAAAAAAAAAAAAAAAAAAAAAAAAAAAAAAAAAAAAAAAAAAAAAAAAAAAAAAAAACCTCAGGTCCGACCGTACGACCACTATGGCATCGACAGCCTGCAAGTTTTTTCCTTAAAAAAAAATATAAAGGTTTAAAGACAAGAGAACGAAGTTAGTTAAGAAAACACTGCATTATTGCTTAAAGATATCTACAGGATGGTGAAAAATTGGAGCTTATTTTAGACTGTTCATATATATTAGGAGGCAAATAAGGCTGCAGACTAGATGGAGCTCACCACTTAAAAGAAGTCTTTTGGACATATTTTGTAGCCGCCTCTCTATTATTACGTCATCTTCTTTCTCTTTATTCTGTCGACTGTACTCACACTAAAGCTGTGTAAGCTACCATTGTACCAAAAAAAAAAAAAAACTATACTAGATTTGATAGTTTATACATACATAAGTATATATATAATCACGAATATAAAAGTACCGCCGAGCACAAGGTACCATGCGGTGATGGAAACAAAAGGGCAAAATTCTCTAAAGATGATAGAACACCAAATACTTCTCTAGGTTGTAGTCTGATGGCACAACAACTAGCACATTATCTCTCACCCCACCCACCTACCAGACACATGGATCAACAGAGTACTGGTAGATCAAATGTATGTCTCTTTCCACCAACTCAGCAGGCATTTCATCTCCCTAGCTGAAAATAGAGCTCACAATGTTGAGATGCCTTTTCCAGAAGGATTCCCAAAATACTGAGATGATGTTCTCATTACTCAACTAACCAAGAACAAGGCTCCAAAAAACCTTATACCTGTAATAACACCCCAAAGCACACAACATACTTAGTTAGAATTGGCATTTGGGAGATGAACAGAAGGAACACCTTGGCTTAGGTTAGACTATGGTTAAGGATTTAAGCATATTAACTTGCAGCAGCTCCACTAATCAGTAAAACCACCTTCAACCTTTAATTTGTAAGAGCTTTACCTGAAACTATACAGCAAAATAATACCTTTGTCGAGCTGAGAATAGCCCGGCAGGTAGATATATGAATTGGAGCATTTCGGGAAAATTACACGAAAAAAGCCAAGATGCTCGAAATCTGTCACCCTTGATTGCGCCAGCACTAAAACATCATATATATGGCCTGTAATTGGGATGCTAAGCTTAAATGGCGCCATAACTTCTCCGGATGATCTCCAGCCACTGATCGGCCACATGAAACTGAAAGGTTTCTGACAGTAAGCCACCTTAGTGACTCAGTAAAACACCAATTGTCTGGGACCAGATTAACAAAAGAAAATAACCTGTTCTGGAACCAAGATTTCAATCATAAAGTTAGTGCGTTGCGGACAAATATAAATGAGGTTGAAACTATCAAGATGTTGTTCCAGAAAACTCACATTAGCCTGCGTTGCTTTTCCTGGTCCAAGATAAATAAGTTGGATCGCCAACAGGCCTGTAAACAGCAACCACAAAAAAAGGTGACAACATAAACATAAACTCAGTTTTAAGGGGAAAAGTATGATTTAATGTATTGCTACATAGCGGTCCTGCATTAGTTAGAAAGTCACTGCTGCAAAGCCGACAATTGTCAATCTGGAAAACTAATACATCATAACTGAGATTGATAATTACAGAAAAAAAAAATAATGGATACAAATACAGATATCATTGTGATATGCAGCTTTTACCAACACTTTTGTAATATGCAATCTATCAAGACACCTTATTATGTTAAAGGGAACACAATCATGCAACACAGAAATTTACTTTGGATATTTCACATGAATCGATGCAAACAAGACTTTAGATCGGAATGAAGGTATGCTTGTGGCGATATAGTCCATCCCAAGGAAATTGAATGCTGTAAGAACAAGCTCTTTCTTTCCCCCAAAGCACTAAGTGTTGTAGTTGCTAAAGCATCTAGATCCTCTTCAATTATACCATTGACTTGCCTGAAGGAGGGCAGAGCAGCAGCGTGCATCCAGACACACCATGAGACCCTATTGGTCACTCTGCTACTTGCAGTTAACAAAATGTAAGTTAGCAAATTTTCTTGATGCCAAACAAACATATGCATACATCACATTGCTTGGTATGTGAATGAAAGCACTCACAGAACTGGAACGTCTATGAAAGCAACAAATCTAATAATGAGATGATTTCTTATTTGATATGAAACATGTATATTATTGCATCTCTCTAATGAGAACCTAAGGAAAATGATGGCAAAATCATATCTTCTCTACTGATCGTAAGCTGTTTTATGCTAGGTTTTAAAACTTGGTTTCAGTTTCCGTGGTTTCAGTAGTTTCACTCCAACTTTCGGAGCTTCAGTCAAAAAAGTCAGGGAAAATCAAAAAATAGAAAGAAAAAAAAATAAAGACAAGTTATTTCATAGCATATGATTGCATTTTAAATAATCTGGGATCTATAATATATATAGATCAGCTAGTTTCAAGCTGAAATTAACCTAAGTTGAAGCCTAATAGCTTTAATATATCATATGAATCTACTAATCTCCTAATTAAAATACTAATATCACTCAGTCAAGCATAAACGAATAAGACAAGGTGGATCACATAAATAACAGTGGCCTTCCTTATCATCATATGGGTGAGAAAACTAATGAGGATGAGCATATAATGAGATAGCTTGCCACCAATCCATGTAGTTATGAAATGTTATATCTATTATTTATAAGAAAAAGTATTTTTGTAAAATGTATTGTCCTAGTTATTGTCAACAATCCTTGTAAAGTACACTAATAAGGACTATTTTAGCAACCTTAGCCTGTCAAATATTATATTTATTATATATCACTCTTTAACAGCAAGAAATAAAAAAGAAATTTCATTGGAAATTGGTACGAGATAGCCAAAGGACTTAAATAAATAAAGAAATGACTAAAATATGATAATAAACAATAAAACAAATATTTAAAAAGGCATATATGGCTAGTTTATGTTAGTTTTGGAAGAAGCTGAATGAAAAACAAAATTGGGAATCAGTTTCCATTTGCTCTCAGCCAAAATTGATCAGTTCCAGTCGAAAATGATTGGTTTCAGCCGAAACGGAAACATTCATTTTATGAATGTAAGATCCTCTGTTAAATCATATCATACCAAAAAATAGCATTTAATAATATGGAAATGCCCATTGGAATGCTCGGGTCAAGCTTTCCTCCACCAATTAAGGTTCTATTTTGAAGATTAAAGGGGTGCACATGTTTCCCAAACATTAAAATTGGATAGCAGTAACAAGAAATTTCGTCTATATGATCTTGCCAAGCAGGATTATGAAATAATATGTTAGAAAAAGAAAAGGTAATATTAAGAACTTTCTCTCGCCATCAATGGTTCTGGTAGCAATACCAAGTTCATAATATATATAAATTGGTGCTTTCATATGGTTCTGAACCTGCAGCAAATGTTCAATCTCAGCATCCATGTACAGAAGAGAATAATGTTGTGAACAAAATACTTTTGTTCTATGCAAGTATTAAGAGAATATTTGATGAGGGAGCTTCTTTGGATTCATATTCGAGTTCCGGGCACAAGGTCAATGGGCATCGACGCTCTAAATTCCATCTGGTGGCACATGCTTTCAACAGCTTGATGATCCCAGCAGTTCAGGTTCTTTGAAAGAGTTTTAACTTTTAACGATGTCAGAAGTCTTTAATGTCAAGTCACTATAGAAGTAGTGCATCCTGGAACTGTTCATGACACTGTAGTAATAACTAGTTTGGGGTTTTGGGGTCTTTTAGGGCTTGTTTTCTTATTTTATAATTGATGGTTAGGATTTAGATTAAACAAGGGTAAATATTTAATGTTACTAAGGGTTTTAACTTTTGAGACTACATCAAGGTTGTAATCATCTCTTTTCAGCGTGGTTTGACTTTACGTGATTGAAAGAAGTAAAACAGGTTTAGATATTCTCCATTCTCTTCTCTTGTTCTTCTCATTTTTTTTCTTCTCTCTTCTGATTATTCTCTCTTTATTCCATGTAATTCTACTTTGCTTCCTATTATTTGTTCTTCTCTACTATTTATTTTTTGCAGTTACTAACTGAGCGCAAATGTGATTTGCAATTTGTCTTAGCATTCCCATCTGCAAGCCACTTTATTGCTTCTATTAGCCTTAGGTATGCATTCAACATCATAACGATCCATCATTTCCACAACTTATGGAAAAACATGTTATCAGCCTAACAAAGACCAACTCCAATGCTAAAGCAATATACGAGATCTACTCACCAGCAAGCAGTGGCAAGTGTAATTACACTTTCTGATGCCCATGACCAGAAAGTCATCATTACCTACAAGTGAGCAAGCAAACACGGAAATTAAATAAGAAAATCAACATGAAAGTAAATAGAACATAAGAGGCTTATTGTCAGTGTCAGCTTACCCATCCTAGTGTAAGAACAGGTTTACAAGCTGGAAGGTTATGCTGGGTAAATCTACACAACGCTGCAAAACCATCAAAGTTTTCCTTACAAAATCAGAAGACCGTACTTAGGAAGTAACATTTCTTCGCATGAAAAACCATTAGAATGCTAAAACAAAGCTGATTGGCAAAAAATTTAACAATAACTTGAAAATGGTATACTCACGAAAATTTCCCTTATACTTAATGTAGCACAACCATGTACAAGAAAGCAAGGTTTGCAAAATCAACTCGAACCACCCAATTCAGGGTGTACCATGCCAAACTAGTGCAGAACTAGGTCATGAGGGGGTTTGGTTTGGGAACTAGCAAAAACCATCCCAAACCAATTTGAATTGAGCAGAATCGCCCAGTTTTGCACAGTTTGACTCAGTTCATATCAGTTCGGGCTGATTCCAATCAAATCATGAAGAGAGAGGAGAAAGAGCCTTCCCGATCATTTTCTCCTCTCCATTTGAATTTGGAAAGGCTTGGGAATATAGGAGAATGAAGAAAAGAAAGGAGTGGGGGGATTTTGCAGGCCAGCAGCTCAGATCAAAAAAAAAAAAAGGTAAAATGTTCGTCCTTTCTTCTTTTCTTTTTTTATCCAAAAATTGCTAAAATGAGGGGAGTCATGCCATTTTTTATTTTGGCATGATTTTGTGATATTTTGTAAATTTAAGGATGATGCACACACTAAAGAAGAAATCAGCTTAAGGAAAAATTGTAGAGAGGGTCGATGCAGAATGCATTCATTTATATTTCAAGACCATTGAGCTATCGGATGATCGGTTGTCTAGATTATCTCGCAATATAAACAATGATGCTATGGCAATCCGAGCGATGATGCATTTGGAGACGAGGGAGGTGGCAGCGGACACAGTGGGTCTGCGCATAACTCGCAGCCACATGGTTTGAGTCCATTTACCAGCGAGTCTCATTTCACTCATACCATATAGAATAAGGACCATGGTATACGATTTAAGATTCACGAGGATACAATAGCATATAGGAGACAGGCCCCTCGAGGTGATTCAGGATCCGATATTAATGCAGCCGATGATATAGCAAGCAGAGTAGGGTCTTTAGATGTCTCTAAATCGTCATTGTACCCAGAATCCTATTATCCACAACCAACAGATGTTCCATATGCATATCCTTTGCCTGAGCATCTTATTCGGGTGGCTACTACCCGCCAAAGCCTCAGCCAAAATATGGGTCAAATTTCAATATCGTGACTCTTTCAAATAGGACGGTCAACCTAATATTAGTATCAAAATAACTATCCAGGAGGCTTAGATTATCGTATGCAGAAGTAGTCATGGTCTCTAAGTTGGTGTTAAGTCCAAGACTTCAACTGTGAACGAGAGATATATGTCTACAAGCGACATAGATACTCCACAAGAGACTAGACATAGTTATATATTTTATAATTCAAAATCAATTTGACGTATATCTTCAGGCTGGAAATTATGCATTGTCTATTTTTTTTACTATTGCAACTATCAAGCAGTCATAGGGTCTCGGAACCAATATGAAATAAAATAAACAATAAAACAATCTTAAAATCACAATTAAAAGATCCCAAGCCTTAAAATAATCATAAACAAAAATATTTAAAATTTAAAAATGAAAAATGTACTAGTACACCTCTGCATACCAAGTCTCGGTATGGTACGACTCGGTACTGTATGGTCCCACTACCAGACTTGTATAGTGCCTAGCGCCAAGATTGGGAACCTTGCAAAAAACAAAGGTAGGTGAGGTGCAGTGCTCAGCTCTATGAAGGCAGTAGGAGCCACTTTTGTATAAAGGATGAGATTATATTAGAGCTTCAGGAAACAATAATTAACTAACTGTATGTTCACAAAATAGTTGTCTTCTAACAGAGTCAAGTCTGCAGTTCTTAACTTTTTAAGGTCAAATAAAAAAAATTCCATTAACATCTAGGGCTGTTGAGCATCAATTAGTCAGAACTTAGGTGGCTTCCTGTATGGATCTGCATCAGAACTGTTTCAGTAGGACCAGAACATAGATCTGGTTTTAAAATAGAAAGGTGCATCATCTGTACATGATATTGGATCCTGGAAATTGGGTGTCAGTTTAAACTTGGATGGCTATCCAATACCTCATCAGGCTTCTTTAGGACCAAGTTTTCTTGTTTTCCCCAAAGTTTCTACAACTATTCAAGAAGTTTCTTGACCCTATCTCATTAGCTTTTCCAGATCCACTTAGTTGGGCTTTCCTTCATGTTTGGCTGCCAAATTTCTTACACTTTCGCAGACCATTTGTTTCTTCCCATGAATATTCCCTTTCAGGCATTTCATCAAGAATCTCCTTCACAGCTATTTGAGTTCTGCCCGGCTGTTTATAGTCTACAAGTTTACATGGCAAAGGACAGAAACAGATTCAGAACAATCAGTGAATAGGTTAAATCTCCCTCCAACTTCATAGCCCTGACCATTAATTCAATTTAAAACACTTCAAAATTTCGAATGGAAAGATAAGATTAAACAATATGACACTTTGATCTGAGCATATGATTCAACATCTAGTCCAAATGTACTTGGTTAGTCCAATGCAAACATCTTAGATATTTCATCAAACAGTACCAAGACAAAGCAGCTTTGCTTCGTTTTTTGGCTGCTATTCCCTATTTATCCAATTCCTTCCTTTCTATCCCTTTACTTTGTGCCCCTCCATTTCAATCACCTCTCTTCCATCTAGCTATTAAAGGCCTCCTTTTGATGCAATCATATCACCAGTCTCCATGATCATTAACTCTCTCTCTCTCTCTCTCTCTCTCTCTAGGCCTTGCATCGATATCCCTGAACACTCCACTCCTGAAAACATTGACACAAGTCCAAGTGAACAGAGCAGGGTTCAATCCCTAGTCCCCACCATGTGTCCTTAGGAAATTGGAGACAAGACATTGATTGACACCAGTGGATAATTAAAATAGAGAGGAAAGTTCCATGAAGAGAGGAAATGAGAGAGAATACTCTTACCTCCGACCACCACAGTCAACGTCTCAACTGAGATCCGAGTCCAAATTCCACCTCCACAAGCACCACCTACTGCTCCCATAGGGCTCGTTTGGTTCGCGGGAAAAGAAGGGGGGAAAGTGTGGTCAACAGGAAAGTAATGAGATGCCTCTTATTTGGTTGGAGTTTTCAAAGGAGAGAGAAGGGAAAGTTGTATTCCCATGGGAATGTGATTCCCACATTTCATGGGAAAGTCTTTCCCATGAGAAACATGGGAAAGTTACTTTCCCATGAGGTGGGAATCACTCCATTTTTACTTTTTCCCAAAAAGTCCCTTCAGCATTAAAGAAGCATTAAAGAGGCATTAAAAACCTAATTTTTATTAAGGGCATAATAGGAATTATATATAACTTTCCTAGGAAAGTGGATGGCCAACCAAACATAAGCACCTTGGAAATTTGTCACTTTTTCATGGTCAACCAAACATGCCAAAAGTACTTTCCTAGGCATCCTCTTCCTAGGAATTTGTTTCCCAGGAATCATATTCCTAGGAAGGAAAATGCTTCCCGCGAACCAAACGAGCCCATAGGAACTGGAAGAATCTGGGAATCAGATGTCTAAGCCCAGGCCATACACTGCATACTTTAAAAAAATAACAAACAAACAAATTCTGACTTTTTAGTGGGTTAAGGGGTTCTACTGTAGGACCCAATTCTGACTTTTTAATGGCATAGATATTAAAAAATAAATAAATGCATAATATAGATTAGCAGTTGATAGATGGAGGACTGGGGTTAGGATCCACATGTATATGGCACTGAACCAATAAGTTTTCAGATCCAACATGAGGACCAAATCCAATTTGACATTTATTCTGATCCCATTTTAAGGATGTGAAACCAAGATCGCAGGATTGATTTGGATCAGGTAAAACAAACTATTGCATTATTGAACTTGAGTAAGTGAATGCCACATTCTGCACAGTTTAACATGATCCCACAGTGAGGAGCAAAAAATATGTGCTAGACATAGCCAAGAGAGAGCCCGACAATTGATAAACCTAAAATAAGCAATACTCACTGGGCCGATAACACCTCCTTGAGCAAAGGCTTCTATAGCTGGTTGACCAAAATGAGGATCCCAAATTGCATGAGCAATATGTCCTACATGCAAAGAGTCCTACGTCCGTGACTCAAAATTTTCTTGTCCAGCTATATGAAATATATTCCTAGGCATCCATACAAAGATTATTGCTAGCTGCCCAAAATGAGAAGAAAAAATATTCTGATAAAAACGCTCCTCGGTAATATCATCATAACTCCCGATGTCATGTGCAGTCTATTGCATGATTTGGTTATATAGCCAACATAATTCTCAGTAAAAAACTCAATAATGAAACATGTTTACTTTTATACTTGAATAATAGACTCAAGAAAGTAAACATCCAGGCCTAATAGGAAAACTATCTAGTTTAATTAATTGCTTCCACATCATATTATGAAATATGGTTTGCCTCTAATTAAGCCTTCATGCAGGAAGATTTCGGGCCAAGTAAATATTATATAAAATGTCCTCACCTTTCTCATCTAATTCCCATCGCACTTTTTAAGTAATATTGTAGGATTAATCTTAGAACTTGATCAGGTACCATCTTGATAATTTAATGACGCTTATCATATGGTAAAGTTTCCTCAAGGAGTGTTTGGTCCACCGCACATCTTCTAATTATTTTAGGAAGAAAGATCTTCGATTCTGATTTTAATTTCCAGAAAAATTATTATATAATCCAGTTCAAAGTTATTAACCATGGTTAAAATATTATAAAGGTCTACATTGATAATTTAATGACGCAAGTCATATGGTAAAGTTTCTTCAAGGAGTGTTTGGTCCACCACACATCTTCTAATTATTTTAGGAAAAAAGGAGTGTTTGGTCCACCACACATCTTCTAATTATCTTTGATTCTGATTTTAATTTCCAGAAATATTAATATATAATCCAGTTCAAGGTTATTAACCATGGTTAAAATATTATAAAGGTCTATGTTAGTAGTGGTCTACATGCTTTCACAAGTCACAACCTTGGCATTTGCATAAAGACTGATGTCATGATCATGGTTAGGACATTGTCACCGGCCAGACAACTTGAGTGCCCATACTTTTTGGGGCTTGGCATGCCCTAATTTGGCCGAATCGGCTCAGATCGCCTAGCTCACACTAGATTGAACCAAGTTGAGCCCAAACCGCTTAGTGCCACTCAATGTCAAGAAGAACTCTTCACTAAAGCCGTTTTCTCTCTCTTTTCCCCTTCACTTGTTTTTAAGTACTTCTTCCATTCCTGTAATTCTTCCCATTCTTCCCATAAGACAAACACTCAAGAGGGAAATGGATAGGTCTGATGGCACAGATAAAAAGTCAGGAATATATAGCATAGCAGTTTGCAACTGAAGAAAGTATATCAAGGCTTCACGATCAAAGTGGATATGACAGAGGGCATGAACATGCATCAACTGAAATGTAATGATCTAGCAGTGAGCAAAGCATAAATGGCAGTAAATGAGATAATTTTTATGAAAGACAACCTACACTTTTCCAACCAAGTTCCATTTAAGTCTTATTAACAACTTCTATGTGGGCATTGTTCCAAGACTAAGAATGTCATAGAACAAGATTACTTAATTCAATCCCCCAAGAAATGTTGCTCAACAGTAATTTGGGTAGAGATGATGAGATCACCATATTTGATTGCATCATGGTGATCCTATATAGCTGTAATCCCAAATCATCCTCATTTCTCAAATCACCACCCAGCCTAGTAATGGAATACCCATCCTTAAGGTCGGAAATCGAAGATCACCCCAGGACAGTAATCTTGGGCTGAAATTTGAGAACAAAAATATCTCTCAGTTTAATAAAAAAATCAGGATCAGTATACCGTCAATATAATATCAATATTATATATATGATTTAATATTATATTAATATTATATATTGTATTTATGATATATTATATTATAATATAATATTAATCATATTATTGTTATATTATTATTCCATGATAATTTTAAATTATAGTAGAAATATATTATTGTACTTTATATTTATATAATGAAATTGTTTAATATATTACTTCTATTTGCCTTATTTTTCTAACCAAAATAAATATTTGTATTAAAAATAATATATTATAAGTATAATATATATTTTTGGGATTAATAATTTATAGAACTAATAAATATAACTTTATAGAATATATTAATATTTTATTATAATATTTTTTATATGAATAATAATATATTTTTAGGAATATATCGGGTGGTTTTGGTATTATTTGGTCAATAATTTTGGATTTCCATATAATACTAAACAGGTTACTCGTGGATACCTGAAAATTTTTAAGTACCAAATGCGGTGATTTTAGATCAATGAGGAACAGATTACCATGGGATAAAAATCATCAGTGATCTAAGATCAACTTGGTAATCCCATTTGGGTCACGAATCGCAACCTAAAAGTATAAAGCTACCAACTGAGGATAACAAATTGAAATGCTAAAGCACTGTGGATGATCCCACAAGGGACAGATAGGTCCGACGTTTGTAATTCCAGCAGATCCTCAAGAGACACTACGACATGCTCTCACATTCCATGTTTGATTTATCCGTATATTCATGAATATCAGTCCACATGAATGGTCCAAACGAAACATGTCCATGAGCGTAGAACTCTGCATTAGCTTCGCAAAGGACAAGAGCATCATCACATGTTTCTCATAGGACACATCCTTGTCCAACCAAGACAACGAAATACTCAATCCAAAAAAAAAGAAAAAATTGAGTAATAATCTACATACCTAGCTCTATTCTCACTTGGTTACCAATTATATATCTCTGATCAGGACTTGTGATCATGTTGCTCGTCTTCATCTTCTTAAAGAAAAGGCTTGACATCTTAGTCAGTAAGTTATGTGCATATTAATTCAAGAAGTACCAGCTTTTCAAGATTAAGAATGAAAAGTTGGAAGAAAGGGGAAAACGGAAAAGATGGATAGAATCAGAAGAGAAAAGAAAAAATCTACACAGTGTTTTAATTCATTCATTATAAAAGAGTGAAAAAAAGAAGAGAAGAAGAAGAAGAAATACTTGCCTGGGATCTTCTTTCCGTCTCCCAAAGCGACGTTCCGGCCTGGTTGTCGTCTGCTGTTACCGTTTGTTCTTTGCCCAAGAAGTGCGACCCCACGCAAGACCAGCTTCGAGGTCAAACGGGATTGGGAAACGGATGGCGAGGGGAATTCGGGTTGCACCACTTAGCGAGAGATGCCGGTCCAACCAGGGTGAGTTGGGGCATGGTTTCGTCTGGAATTTAATTTCCTTGGCAATGTCAGAAATCTAAGCTATTGGCCTTCAAACAAGCATCATCTTCTTTTCATGCATGTAAGACTATCTTTTCATGCATGTAAGACTAAAGAAGAAATTTAGAGAGAGAGAGAGAGAGAGAGAGAGAGAGAGAGAGCTTTTCGGACTGGAAGTCTGGAACTCATGGCTTCCCTCTCCTTGAATGGATGTATCATCTCCTGGCCCACTACTGCTTCATCCGTACGTAGCCTCTTGATTTGGCTGATCTCTCTGTCAATCCTGGGTAAGAGTCTTTTCAAAGAAGAAAGATTTTTTTTATGCAATGCAATGCATAATGGAAAAGTATTTTTTATGCAACGCATAACGGAAAAGACTCCTGTGGATTCAAAGTTTCTTTTATGCAATGCATAATGTACGGGCCTCTCATAGATTCCTCTTTGCTAACCAAAAAAAGATATCACAGACAAGACGTGCTTCGAATCTACGAGGCATGCATTAACGCGTAAGCTTTGATGCCGTTGATTATTAGCCTATTAGGCATGGTCCATTAAAGCCTATGTCACTTATTTTTAAAGACATGTTACTTCTACTTAGATAGCCTTCTTAGATCTGATGTTCAACCATCTATAGATCACAATCTTCGGTTTGAATGTACTGTAAACAATGCTCCTCGCATCTCATTAATCGACGATAAGAAAAGTGATGGGATGTATCTGACACCATATTCATATGCTGATTTTGGACTTGGTGGTCATCGAACTAAGCCAATTTGAAAGAAAAATTGATCGAGATCTCACTGACCCATCACTTTGTTTCACTTATTAAGAAGATTGATAGGTTTACATCTTAGAAAAGATGAACTTGAGGCAACAAGTACAGACCATAGAGCATGGAGGTGAGACCCAAACTTGAGCAACAAATAAAAACTGTAGAAGACCTAGTGGAGGTAACACTTATCACCATGCTTGCCTCCCTATCTTGTAGGTATGGTGGATATGGCTGATTTAGAGGGGGAGGTATCCAAGATGGTTGATGCCTCCAGCTCTTAGATTTGGAGCAATATAAGCCATTCTCTGGTTAACAACTCGCCCCCTTGCAGTCATATTAAGAGTGCCACTAACTTCTTGTTTCTCAGATTTTCAGACCACAATCGGTGATGCCAAGTCAATGGTAGAGCAAGGAGATTTGCGCCGTGTGCCACTATCCTACAACTGGAACTTGAAGAAGATAAGATCGGATCAAGTGCCTTGAACCTTCAAAAAATTTTAAGATCATGAAATGCTACCTAAATCTATTGTAAAACTAAAGCAAAGTGAAGAAGAAAACATAAAAGATATTTTATTCATTTGGAAAATTGTACCTCTTTATGTTACAATCTGATATTTATAGGTGTTATTAACTAACAAGATGAGTGCTAATACTTAGCTTTAAACATTTGTCCTCAATATTGTATGTCATATGGGCCACTATTGCTAAAGTAGGTAGTGCTTCCTTTTCTCTCATGTCATAGGTAGTAAAAAGATGAGAACTACTATTCATTTTGGATACATATATTTACTATAGTATGCTACATGGAGTATTTTTACCATAGCTGATGGGTAGTGTGACCCTCCTCTCTCATCATGGATACTGGAGAGATCGGCACCACTATTTATTTTGGACACTTGTCCTTTCTATTGTATGCCATATAGACCACTATTTCTATCCATAGTAGATAATATGGCCGCTTCTCCCTCATCATGGCTAGTGGTAAAAGTTGGCTAACCACCATTCTAAAACTCTTCTTTATTAAGGCCTCATTCTAGGCCAATAACTCTCGTCCTCTAGGTATACAACCCAGTTACTTAGCCCACATACTTAGTATACCAACCTGCACCTATAGCATATCGGTTGCACTCTTGGCCTATTGGCCTACACTCTTGGCGTATCGACCTACACCTAGACCGATAGACATCTCGATTTGCACCCTTAGCATATCGATCTATACCCTTGGTGTATCAACCTACATTCTTAGTATTTCAGCCTACTTTTCTAATACTTGATGTAAGATTGGCATCTTTCTAGTAGTAATCAGCCTAGTAACCGTATATATCGTCCTGCTATCCAAGTACTTCGGCCTATTGATCAAGTATAGATCAGCCTACATCCATATATTTTGACTTATTGGCTGAGTAATTCAGCCTACTGATTATGTGGCAACAACTAAGCGTATATGAATTAGGTTATCAAGTCAAATCAAGTGGAAGGGGTCGGATCTGGATTAGATCTAGATCCCCTTGGGATGGGCATGATTTGATCTGTCTGTCTTCCTTCCTCGCAAGGCATTCACTTCAAAACCCTAGACAGTAAGCAAGGTGTCTCGACCAGGCAATGGTGGGATCAAGGAGTCTTGACAGTGGAGTTGATGGTGGATTGCGGTGTTGCAGTAGGGGGAGGTCTGATGGTTGTCGTTCCTCACAGTAAAGACAGTAGGTAGTGGTAGATGGAATTAGAAAGGCAGGAGTGGAAAAGGAAACAAGGGAGGCCAGCACGATCATGAAGATCGATGAGACTGGCAAGAAGCAAGAGGGCTCTGGTAAACTCGATTTGGGCATGAATCTAATGATTTGAGGATGGAGAAATTAAGCTACCAAATGGAGAAGAGGGAAAAGCTAGGAGGATACAGGGGTTGGCACCGTCATGAGGGAGCGAAAGGACTTTGGCAAAGGATGCAGTCTGCTGGTGGCTGGAATGAAGATAAGGACTAAGGGAAAACATAGGATCAATAAAAAAAATAAGGCAACGAATTTGTTTTCTTTCTTTTTTTCTCTCTTTTTGGCATTAATGTGGTGGGGTGGACAATGATAGTAATATCGATGGATCCGGCTGAGTGGTGCATTGGGTTGCTAGGGCTATGGTAATGGTACAACGGACATGCTATGATAGTGGTGGTGGATTGAAGTTTGCTCTGATACCAACTGATGCAGGACAGACTTAAGAGGCAAGGAGAATAAGATGCTCTGAAACCAAATTAGCGCATGATAGAACAAGCTTTGATACCAATTGATGCAAGATATAACAGAGAAAGAGAGAGAGGAAGAAGGAATAGAAGAAAGTGGAGGAAGAGGAAAACTCACTATTCTGTATTCTCTAATCTTAGTAATGCAAACTGTATTTTGAATTGATATACTAATAGATTTATATAGGCAACTCATAACTCTAATATGAGTCCTCATAAAAATAAAATATTGGAGTCCGCATAAAAATAAAATACTTAAGTCCACATAAAATTCTTATTCTTAAATCTATATAATTTTCATCCTAAAGTCTACATAAAAATAAAATTCTCTAATTTCTAAATAAATAAAATGTTCAAAGTTCTATGTTTTTACCTAACAAAAGTGTGCCTAGATTTTTTATTGGACGGTCCTCTGCCAATAATTCTCACACCATTTTTTTGAAATGATTGGTGTTACTCTTATCATTATTCTCCAAAAAAGTAAAACAAAACATTATCGCACTTCTTATTGGAGTAAAGACACAAAACATTTCATAGTCAGGTTCTATCCTTTTCGCAAATTAGTTAGTTTAGATAAGCAAATACTTACTAAGATAACATTAAAATGAATTGATTGTGCAACTATTTAGGAACTGTTTAAAAAATAGTTAAAAACAATTGAAAGAAAAAGAGAGTGATGGTAAATCTAGTTGATGAAAAATAAGGTTAGTAGCATATAACCTTTTGAAGAGATACTATTCTTAAATACTAAGCCTTTAAAATAGAGATGATGGGACAATAGCCATCTTGTAAAACATATAAATAATTTATCATAAGGCTATGAACATAATTTGGACGTAAGATGTTCAAAAGACATTTATATGTTCCTAGTCATAGTTTTTATCTCAACCAATATCTAGGTTTGTATTAGTATCAGATGTTGCCCGGCGGATATGTATGAAAATCTTAGCCCTATTATCTTGGCAAATATTAATCGATAAAATCCAAAACTTTGGCTTCTACGAAAATATTCATATTGATGAATATTGTTAATATTGATATCTCGATCCTAAAATATTGGTCAAGATCTTAGAAAATCTTGGTTTTCTCCAAATCTCCCCTCGAACTATATTGGTTGTGTTTTTGGCCTGGTCACTCACTAAGGTAACTAATATCTTGAAATTTTAAATCCTGATTTCTAGTTAGATAAGTAACTAACAATGTGATGGGTTAAGCATGATGGAAGATGAACATGATGAATGATAAAGTGAGAGATTCCAAATGGAAATATCTATACATCTATGGGCTGGCCCTCCAAAGAATCACTCAACACATATTGTAATAAAGATGTCTAAAGAATATCACTACCATTTGAGGGAAAACTACTATTATGAGTTGTGGTAGCAGCATCAACAATAATAGAACTAACACTAAAATGGTTGGTATAGAGAAAGGTGCAATTTAGCCATGCCATTTGTATATACAAAATAAAAAGCCTGTACTGCTATGTAACGATAGGCTGCTGGGGCCTTAAACTTATGGAAACATGAGGTAAAGTCAATGGACTTTGTGGATGCTTAATGATTTTTTTCATAGTTTTGTCATTACATATCTCTAGGCCTTTTCTATCTATCACACATTTAGCCACCAATAATAGCTTTACATACATAGTTTGTATTTATCCTCACAATAGCATACTCTAAAATAAAAATAAGTCTTTTAAATATGTATATGAGCACTATACATATAGCCTTACATACATAGTTTGTATTTATCCTCACAATAGCATACTCTAAAATAAAAATAAGTCTTTTAAATATGTATATGAGCACTATACATATAGCCTTACATACATAGTTTGTATTTATCCTCACAATAGCATACTCTAAAATAAAAATAAGTCTTTTAAATATGTATATGAGCAGTATTAAACTGACACGAATTATGTTGAAGAATGGAAGGTGCCAATGTGGATTTGACAAAGTATCAATAGTTGTTACCATGGGACAAAATTGTATCTTTCGCATGAAAGAAGGAGCTGTCTTTTTTCGTACGAATATACCATTGGTTAATCAGATGCATAGAAAGGTTATAGAGAAAAATTTAAAAATACTTTAAATTTTTTTCAGAGAATATTGTGACTGTAAATAACAAGTAAGGAATTCTAAAAATTAATGCTCTCTGGATGCCATCTAATTCACTAGTTCACATGCATGAAAGTTCATAAAGCCGATCAATTTCTTATTTATCCTTCAATATATCAAAATCCTCTGCAGCCAAGACTAACATTAACACTTAGCTCTCATGCATGCATGGCGACATCTATGTGTATCGATAACTAAGCTCACATTTTGTAGGCCAAATTCACATCGAGATAAGATCTTACGTACACGAACGATCCACTCATGCTGCGAAACGTGTCCTCATGAAAACTACGAGAATTAGACAAGTGGCAAGCACAAGGAAATTAGTTAAACAAAGACTAGTCCCACATGCCATTGATTAGTGCCAAGCAAGCTCTTTTGCCTTTTGATTTATCTATCCACGAGCTCTCCTCCTTCCTCTTTTTTTTTTCCCCCTCACTTTAGTCGCTCTTTCCAATGCCTGGATTTCATGGTTCTTTCTACCACCCTCTCCTATTTTTTTTCTTTTTTAAGCCTTAGGCATCACACTTTGGCCTCTTTTTCTCCGGCAAGGGGCCGGGCATCGAGCGACGCTGCAACGCGTCGATCTCGAAGGGCGCTCGCTCTCGCGCGCTTGGCTGGCCGGCGAGAGACAGCGCTGTGCCGTGGATTAGAATCAGGGCGCAAAGCCAAGCAACGACCCCAAGGTTTAGAGGTCTATTGCCTATAAAAAAATGAGGCTGAGGGGCCGAGACATCGGTGCTCCAATTCCTCGGCAACTACCAAGGGCTAGGCCAAGGTTCACCGCATGGTACAAGGATGCTGAAATATATATATTATCCCTAAAGCCAACTCCCCATGTTTCAAAGGCTAGGAGCAGGCTCTGATAATTTAGAGCTCTAGACTTCTTATTTTGATATTGATGACACCACTAATTCAACAGTTTGATTAGCATTGAAATGGGATGAGTTGGAGCTTAGAAATGTGTTTTGGAGATTATATTATTGTTGTACCTTAGGTCACTAGACAGACAAGGTGCCTTAAAGACTCCAAGACATGCATGCTTTGTTAATGGAAATGCAAAAGTTGCATCTAGTATGTGGATCTGCTCATGGGGGTCCAGGTTGTAGCGAGAATTAAGTTGCCTAGCACTGAGCTAGGGCCAGATTAAAGTGGTTCTTATATTGGATTTATATAAATTGAGCAAACCTATGTTGGAAGCTTTGATGATTGCTTCTTCAGCTTCTATTCGATCAAAATAATTATTGCATCTTGCAGGTAAACGGTCGCTTAGAAATACTCTTTGCGTCGCTCTTTCTTTTCTGAAATCATGCAGAGGGGATCGCTTTTGATCGATTATGAAAAGAGCATATAGCTTAGCATTCAGACTTTTGGAGGGGGAAAACTAGTTAATTATAGGAGCCAACAAAAAGAATAACAAGTTAATGTTTGTTACATTCACCACCAGATACACATTGCTTGTCTTGAGATATGCAAATCTCAAGATAACTTAACATGAAACTCAAGACAAGTTAAATACCAAGTATGTCTAGGTAAATGGATAATAGTAGCAGCAATGCTTAAATCAGCTTTAATTTATAAATGTGTAAATTGATGTGCTGATTTAACCTAGATATCCATCTACAAACATGGCACATCTTGGTGCCAATCCTAACCCACCGGTCGACGCACGCATGCATCAAGATTATGCAAATATGCATTCGAGAAACATAATAAAGATCATAATGCCTATATTATGCGCTGCGATGAAGGCACGCCACTATCAACAACATATGGCCTAGATCATGAATTCACAAGACCTAGTCCGCTTATGGCATAGGCATTCATTCATGCCAGGAAAAATGCATCACATTTCAAGATCTGTATCCTCATCAGCTCCAGAGATAAATGGAGACAGTACACCAACCCATCCACAACACATGACACACATACCAAACATCAGATCAATCACCCTGCAATGAAGTAAATTGAATCTCATCTAAAAGGATAGGAAGGAGCATTAGATGCAAGAGGATCCAAGCACAAGGGAACAGTGAATCCTACTGTTTTTAAGCGTGGGAACGGGAGCACTGCATGGCCACTGTACACTGGCTTTAAAGTGGTGGTAAAGTACAGAGTTATGCTGTGGGAGCCCCCTCGGGGCTTTGAGAGAGGAGAGCAGCAGACACGGTGGGAACAAGATGCCGCGGTATCGCTGAATCGAGAGTGGCAGGGCCCCAACGGCCACCCAAAGCGAGGGTTGATGATTAAAGAGGGGGAGACAGAGAGACACGTAGAGTGCCCTCTCGGATGCCCATCATTGTAGAGAAATTATTTCGTTCTTTTAGAGCGCAGAAGCTGGCGCACACGCAGACGTCAAAAGCCTCTACCGTATTTTAAGGCAACAAAATATAGGCTTTTGCAACTACTGCAGCTCGTGATCAGACGTGAATGTGCTCCGCTCGCTTCCCTACATGGCAAATGGGTGGGGGGATTGTCAGCTATTAAATTAAAGGGGAACAGTGCTTGTGCAGTTGTGCCCCCCCTGCCTTTTCACCACGGCCACCGAGGAAGGTAACATGCTCCTTCTACTTCACTACAATGTTGAGCTGCAAACTATATATGTACACATACACACACATACATACATACATACATATGTATGTATCCATGCATGCATGCGTATGTGTGTGTATATATATATGTTGTGGTTCAAATTTGGTCCGAGGGTGACAGCGTCGGAGGAGCTGCTGGTTGAGTCGGTGAAGAAAATCCACCTGCTGGACGCCGATGTACCTGTACAAAGCCTCACCGGTGATTCCGGTGAGGGCCCTCCAATGTTTAAGTTAGCGTGGAGTTTTTTTTGTTGGCCAAAAGATCCTCAGGTGTTACTTGATGGGGCTATTTATAGCCCCCGCAGAGGTGCCCAGATGGTGGAGGTATGGCTCATCCTCATCATGGAAGGAGATGGCACTGGCCAGATGGCGCGCAGCCACAGCGCTGGCCAGGTAGCGCTGGCGTATACCGCAGGATACGACCTTTGTCAGCAGGCATGGCTGGGACAGTAAGACGTAGTCCTTTTCTTGGCGTGGCCATCAAGCAAAGCATGGTGCGGTGAGGTTGCCGCAAGGCATGGCCGTAGCGTGTACTGGGCGAGACTAGTTCAGCCTTTGGCAGGGATCGAGGTCAGCTTGGCCTTCGACGAGGGCCAAAGTCGGCCTTGCCCGCTTAGCAGGGCACGGAGGTCAGGCCGACATGGGGGCCACGACAAAAATTCGGTGAGGTTAGCTTGGTAGATTCTGAGATCGGCCTAGCCTTTTTGACTTTGAAGTCTGCTCAGTAGGGTGCCCCGAGCTCGGATCAGGACATCATTGCCTGCGGTCAACGGGACCTCTTCGGCTCTTGGTCGGCACTACAGGACGTCCTGACCTCGGGCCGGGGCGTGTCGTCGTTGTAGACCCCAAAGGAGGTTGCTGCAGGTCGTAGCAGCGGAGAGATGTGGCAGAGATCAGCTTGGCCTGAGGTTCAAGGTAGAACTAGCTCTCAGCGGGACTGAGGTCTAGTTTGATTCGCACTGAGGTTTATTTGGCCGGAACGGGGTGGTCCCCTGTCCTAAGCAAGACGATTCATTTTGCGCCCCCCCCCCCCCCCCCCCCCCCCCACACACACACATCAATATACATATATATATCTATACATATATATATGCACATATATACATATACATACATACATATACATACATATACACATATACATACACACATACATACATACATACATACATGCAAACATATATACACTCGCGCACGCGAATGTTATCGCTGAAAATCTAACTCGGGCAAGCTTAGTGGCTGAGAAAGATGACGAGTTGCCCATGCGGATCGATAAGGCCGGTTTGAGCTTGCTATTGAACTTCGAACTGGGGTAGAAGGATTGGATACGACGATTGCGTTCGAATAGGGACTTCCACCCATGTCCAATCTGAAGTAACAAAAATATGGAAGTATGCATGCTGAAGATTATCCGACGAGGGTTCTCTGATCTTTAAGTTGATCTTAGAGAAAAGTGGAGGTTTGGAAATGGCGGAGTGACAACGTGGTAATGAAGTCAGATATAATTTATCCAAGGATCTCTAGCATGTGCTTTATATAGATAAAGATCAACATTGACATTAATTAAATTAGGCATGTACAGTAGCCGTTACAGTAATAGTCCGTATATCTTGTTGGGGCATAACGCTCATACATCTTGCCCATGAGGATCATTCATGCATTCCGGGCGTTAAGAAAATCGCATGCTATTGTGAGTACAGTTATCGCAAAACTTGAATGGCTTTACATGTGCTTGTACTGTTGGCCATATGGTGAGCTTTTATTAATCGATCTGTCATGTCAGCTGTATCCGGAGCTTACCGATAGCATGTTTGTATCCATCTTGCTTTTTGAAACTAGACTCGTTGATAAAGAAGTAGGAAGGGTGACACCATAAAGTGACGTCCCATGTTTTCTTTCTTTTTTTTTTAGCAGTGAGAAGGTGCTGGTTTCAGGGTTACTACTTGCTCGTGTCTTGAGGTGTGTGCACTTCATGGATAAAGCCAGAAGGTGGTGGGTTGAGTTCATCTTAGCAGGATAAGGGTGTTTGCAAGTGGAGCTCAATATTCAAGCCATGTTGTTTGGGTGGAGAGCATGTGAGTATTGAATCTTACAAATAAATGGACGCTCTGAGAATTGGGATTAGTATATTAGAGAAGAGGAGAGTAGATGCATAAATATAGCATTAGTATAAGTCTGGAATGAGTGTTAATCCTCTGTAACCTCAGTTGGAGAAATTCTTACAATCAATTGCACGACTGATTAGAATATTTTCTTAGCAGACGCTACAAAATCCATCCCAGTCAATCCATGCTTCTTGGTTTAAAGTGGAGAGTAAGGCTCACCTAGATTTTTTCTTTAGCCTGAGTTAGTTCATGATTAGGCTTGGTCAAGTCATTTTTCAAGTTTAGAATCAAATTTTAATATGACTTGGATGGATATATGGTAAGAATTCATTTTGGAGAAAGAGAGCGCAGGAAAGAGAGAGAGAAAAAGAAGAGAGATTTGCGGGTGGCAGCACCAACAAACAGAACCTTATGATATTTAGTTGTTAAACAAAAAGGCGCGATCACGAAGCCAACCTTCAATTCCTAAGAAAAGAAACATTAACTTAAGTAGGCCAATTATACGGCTCAAATGATCGAGGGGAAGTTGGATAAAAACTTGCTTAGTTAATTAACTTCAAATTTAAATAGTTAGGACTTAATGCATCAAGCTTGTATTATTCATACTATTCTTATTTTCTATATTTTTACAATTTTGATTCTATTGAATCCTCTCGTGATTTGATTGCTATCTTTCATGGCGACATAGGTTCATGTGTAATCAATAGTGAAGCAGACAAATTTTTCGATGAAATCATTTTATTTTGTGATCTCTAAATGGTACTTCTATCAGCATAAATTTTAGTAGCTTAACTTTATATTTAATATTTATTTTAATATTTGTGGGTCACTGAGTTGATCGATTAGGAGAGGATGACTTGAGCCTGACTCACAAGTTCACCCACTTGAACGACCGAGGACCTATGAGTTATATTGTAGATTATTTATTACTATTGATATCCTATCATCTCAATTAAAGAATTTTCTCAAAGCAGGGAACATCATTTAATCATAACATGTAGATCATTCTATGAAAGTTTAAAAAATGACATGCATGGGATATAAACTATTACCTGATATAATCGTGATACCCAGAGCAAGAATCGAATTATGTTATTCATAGTTTTAAAATTAATTTCTCAAATTAAGTTTAAGCATCGCTGTTTTAATACCTATCCTTCAAATCATGGGTTTTTTAAATAGCATATATGGTAAACATTTCTGCATATATTCATCAACCTAATCTTAGCAACTGACAGAAATGATGGCTTCAATTGCTAGTCTTAGCAACCAATTAAGACTAGCAATAAGAAATGTTGACCTCGATGTTTGCTGAGGTGTCGACTGGAACTATCAAGCCAATCAAAATGAGCTAACCGACCAACAACAATAACCCATGTATCTCCAATTCAAGCATATTTAAAATAATTAATTGCTATTAAAGGCACAATCACAATTTCACTTATAACTCTTTCCGACTGAATCAATCATTACAGCTCTTCTCTATGTGCGTAACGTGGAGACTCTTATCGAGTAATTAAGGCCTACTTCCACCTTGATCGGTAACAGACGCCAACCATTTCTATATAAAGGGCCATGGAAAGAGATATATGATTTCAGTTCGGATTCTACTGGCAACAATTTAAAAAGTCGACCACTATATTTAGGTTTGGTTGAGAAAACAATATGCATTAACATTATATAATTTCAATATACACTATGTATCTTCAGCAAGAATTTTTTTTTTATATACATATACATATATTCTAAGGACTTGGTTGAAAATCATAATGGTAATTAGATGGCAATATTTTCTATTTTTACACTATAATCAAGCTATCAAAACTCTTAGTGTGGGCTAGAGACACAAGGCAAGCATGCATAAAAATATACTTTTTTAGGACATGATGTTGTTAACGGTGCAATCGAAACAGCCACTTCAACAGATTTAAGATGCACAAAGTTTTTAGTGGTTTAATTTTTTTATTCACTTTAGTTAACCATAGAGTAACACAAAAATATTTGCCGGAAAAGATATTAGACTTTATTTCCCTGCATGATGACTGATGAGAGGTTATTTGATAGCTTTATGGTGCATCCATCATTCTATCAGAAGTATCAAATGAAGTAAAAGTATGATACCTGTGCAATGCGAAGATAATGATATTATAAATAATAATTTATATGATAAATGAATAAGTAATTTGTAGAGGAAAATATTTCTGAAAGGAAATTGTTTTCCCTCCTTTAGAAAAAAAAAATCATAAATTCATTATTTTTTGCACGCAAACTTTAAATAGCCAACCATTTTTTCTAAAATAATTAAAAAGAATTCCACTTAAATTTGAACTTATTTCAATTTTTTTCGAAGTTTTGTTATTTTACGAATTTTGTGTACATGGAATTAGTTAAATGTTTTCTAAGATAACTCTAGATTCAAATTTTCTCTAAATAATTAAGAACAGTTGCTCTATGTGTGTGGAGAAGACTTATTTTTTAATTCATTTTTTTTGTTCATGGGCTCTAAATATCCAATAATTTTTTTAAAATAATCTAAATTTGATTTTTTTTCAAATAATTAGGAAGAGCCCCACAAAATTTATTTTGAATTTTTTCCTCTATGTGCATGGAAGGAAATATTTTTGAAAGGAACACAGCTTCCTAAAATATTTTTTTTCTGTGTGTGGTGCTTTCTAACATATTTTTTTAATTTTTTTTTATTATGTGTGGAATTAGTTAATGGCTTTCTAAAATAACTTTAAATTATTTTTTAAAAAATAATTAAGATGAATCTTTACGTCTGCAAGCATGGTGAGAAATATTCCTGAAAGGACTATAACATTCTAAAATATATTTTCTATGTGCGATGATATCTAATATATTTAAATATATGTATATCACTTCACAAAATCACCAAATTTATTTTGAGTCTTGTTTTTTCCTTTGCGTGTGTGGAGGGAAATATTTTCGAAAGGAGCACAATGGTAATTTCTAATATATTTAGATATATATGGCTTCCTACATAATAAAATTTATTTCAATTATTTTCTCTATGTGTAGAGTGAAATATTTTTGAATAGAACACAATTTCTTGAAATATTTTTTTTCTATGCATGCTGATTTTTAACATATTTAGATATACATGTTTTTCCAAAATATTGATTTTTTATAATTTTGTTTTCTATTTTTTCTGAATTTTGGAGAAGGGTTGAGTTTTTTCTCTCATTTCCATTGTTTAAATATAAAGATATCTTTTCAAAATACAAATAGCAAAAATATCTTGAAGGAAAAAATCAACAAAGTTTATTGAAAGTTTGAAACATAATTACCATAATAATAATGAGTTCATCGGAAAATGTCATCCATAGATATGGTCCCTTGATTCTCCAAAGAAGTGACACCTATGTAGAGGGGTAAGAATATTTTATCTCGGAAGAAATTTACTTTGGTTTCATCAAATTAAGGAAACATTTGATTTAATCTAGGAAATAAAATTATAGAAATTCTTTCAAAGTTTAGAAACATAAATTTAATCATCTTTAGTATCCATTTTGGTCCATTATGAAAAAAATAGTCCACTTTTTTCTTCTCCTTGTATTTAATAAAAAATTAAATTTAAAAAAAGAAAAAAATTTGCAAAACATGAGATATAGAGTGTATACGAAAAAAATGGAAATTAATATGAGTGCAATATATATATATATATAATAAAAGATAGAGAGAGAGAGGAGGGTTGTATTTTTCGCGCGAAAGAAGGGTTGGATCGCATCAAAGCATTCTGAGCTGATTCCTCCGCCGCTAGAACAGATCTCGAAACGACTGCTGGACGATCCAACGGTGGATTGTCTCGGAGGAAGGCGAATCCTTCTTTGGTGCGAAAAATACAATCCCCGTCCGGCTTAATACAGACAAGGCAAAAGAAAAAATCCACAGTAACAAGGCAAGCAGGGGGCCAACTTCGTAATTCCCTCAAATGCCAGCCCCAATTCAGACCCACCTCATCCGCCCGGTTCCCTCACTTCCACACTACCAGCCCCGGCACACCAAACATCATATTTGGTCCAACAAAAGCCGAAATTAACATAATTTATTGCCACGTGGCGAGTTAGGAGTGGGATAACTCGGTGTGTGCTGGATGGGAAGGGGATGGGATGGGAAGGAGATGGAGGGCAATTAAGTGAATAAGAGGGAAGGGAAGGGGTAAAAAGGAGGAGATTCCACTATATAAAGTAGGGGGAGGGGACGGCGGAGTGTCTGACCTTTCCCGATAAGCTCGGTGATTGCTCGAATGGGAGCGCCTAGGGCATCGAAGCACGAGCTCGTCCTCCGCTCTCCCTCCCCTCGGATATATTAATCTACTCCTCAAAATCCCTCCTCTCCGATTCCCCCTCCTCTCCTCCTCTTCTCGCGCAAAACTCCAAGCCCTCGGCGTTTTGGCGGGCTCGTCTCTCCTGTTTCTTAGGTTTTTCTCGAGGGGATCACGGAGTGGCGGGGAGGAAGGGATCGAGGTCCGATAATGGCGGTGGCGTGTCCGAAGCGGGCGTAGCGAGGGGGGCGGAAGGCCGGCGTGGGGGGATCTTGGGTGGTGGCTTCATCTGGAGGGGGCCGCTCTGGGAGGCGGAGCCGAGGGAGGCACGAGGCCGGCATTCGTGAGCGGAATCTCGGGCACACGAGCGCGGCGCTGGGCGGCGGAGCGATCGAGGTCCGTTGCCGAGGAATGCAGCTGGATCGGAGCTCGTCTGCCTCCAATCGGTAGAGAAACAGCCGTCGTAGTGTCTCAAGAACCTCGAATTCTTGGTTTCTAGAGTGGAGCCGCAGATCCGGAGAGGACAAGGAGAGCAGATTATAGATCTGAAAGCTGAAGACTTAGATCGAAGCGGAAAGGAAAGATTAGAACTTTTATGCTCTCAAGGTGAGCCTTTCTTTTTTTTTTTTGCTTATGTGTAGTATAAGAATTGGAGGACGAGAAGGTGAGTTTGGGACTGAGATTTGAGTAGGTTTTTTTTAACCGAGCAAGTTTAGAGCTTAGAGTTGCTTGTCTTGTTTTCTGTATTTTGCCTTTTTGTGGTTTTGAGGTCGTCGTCGTTTGGCTTTAAAGCTGCGAGGATTAAAGGCGCTGGCTGCTTTTGTGTTTGTATTTTTATGTAGAAAGAAAAACGTCCGAATTCGAGACCTGTTGCTGCTGCTGCGGTGCGTACAGGCGGCAGTGCTGATCTCTGTCCGCCTGGCGAGCGAGTAGCGAAAGGGATAGAAAGAGGGAGCGACCGGAGACCAGCGCGTCTCTCTAGATGTTGCTATGACATCGCTGTGGAAAAGCTGAGGCTAAGAGCTGACATCTCCGGCCACCAACGCCATTTCCAGCGTCCAAAGGTGCCTTCTTTTCTCTCTCTCTCTCTCTCTCTCTCTCTCTCTCTCTCTCTCGAGTCTTGTTAGCTATTTCTTTGTTTCTCTCTTTTATCCCATCCACTAGTAATGCTGGGTGAATTCGTCATCAATGCTAAAGGACAGCGCCACCGACTCCTAGAAACGCTAGCCCGAGCCCAGCTCAGCTTCCTGCGACAGTCTCTCCCTCTTCCCCAAACCGAGAACTTGGGATAAGGACGGAGCGGGCGCGGAGGTGATAAGGACGAGCCCAACCCATCCACCCCGTCTCGGCCCGGCGAGGCATGAAAGCGGGATGGAGATGGAGGAGAACCACGCCTGCAAGCGATCCCGGGTTGGAAACGGCACCGCCACCAGCAGCAGTCAGGCGGCCAAGATAGGCCGCAAGACCCAGCACCAGGACGACGACGACGAGGATGGAGAAGGGAGGGGCGGTGGCGGCGGCGGCGCCGAGAGCCGCGTCATGTCTTGGCACCACCCTTCCTCTAGGATCTTCAGAGTCTCTCGGGCCTCCGGCGGCAAGGACCGCCACAGCAAGGTGTACACCGCCAAGGGCCTCCGGGACCGGAGGGTCCGCCTCTCGGTCTCCACGGCTATCCAGTTCTATGACCTCCAGGACCGCCTCGGCTACGACCAGCCCAGCAAGGCCATCGAGTGGCTGATCAAAGCCGCCGCTGCCGCAATCAACGAGCTCCCCGCTCTCGACGGCACCTTTCCGGAGGCTCCAAAACCTCATCACCCTGAAGAAAAGCTGCCGCCGGAGGAGCCTGATGCCGAGGCCGAGCCCAGCTACAACCAGCAGCAGCATCTTTCGCTCTCGAAGTCCGGCTGCAGCAGCACCTCCGAAACGAGCAAGGGCTCGGTCCTCTCCCTCTCCCGCTCCGAGATCCGCGTCAAGGCGCGTGAACGCGCCCGGGTAAGGGTGAAGGACAAGGAGAAAGACCGAGACGATGGCCATGTCGCCGTCTCTCATCACCAGAATGCGAACCCTTGTCTCAACTCTCAGACCTCCTTCACTGAGCTTCTCACCGGCGGCGGCAGCAGCAATGGCGCTGACGTTGCCACAGCACAGGCGAACAGCGTTAATTGTCTCCAGAAGCAAATGCGGCACCTGCCGACTGTCACGACCACCGCCGATTACTTTGGCCAAGCAGGTCTCTTTCCCCAGGCACAGAAGTCCCACCAGCTGCCATCAGGGTTCTCATCCCAACCCAACTTTGGGAACAGCTCTCCCATGGGAATGGCACCGCTCAACATTGCCGCCACAGCAGCGGGAGCAGGAGACCATCCGGAGATGCAGCAGTTTTATTTCCTGCAGGACCATCTCATGTCCGCCTCAGCCATGGGAGCGGGGCCGGGAGACTATAACCTCAACTTCCCCATCTCTTCAGGTCTTGCAGGTTTCAACAGGGGGACCCTTCAGTCCAATTCACCATCTCAGTTGCCTCACCACCACCTCCATAGGCTCTCCTCTCCGGTAGACGGATCGAACCTGCCCTTCTTCTTTGGCTCCGCTGCGCCAGCTGCGGCCGCCACCTCCGCGGAGAACCAGTTCTCTGCTGGATTTGATGGCCGCCTGCAACTCTGCTATGGGGATGGCTACCGGCATTCAGACCTGAAGGGGAAGGGGAAGAGCTGAGACCTCCTGTGCACCTTCTCCTCGCTGGTAAGAGGTTTCACCTGTTAACTATAGCCTCCTCAATGACAAGTGCTTGCGCTTTTTCTGCGAAATGGACTGTTAAACAAATAGTTTAATTGAAAGCACTTGTCTGCTTTCAATTTAATCTAGGTTTCTTGGAGTGCTTTTTGGCTTTTTGTGTTTTATGGTTCCTTTATCAAGATCCTCATATTGGGTTGCCATTAGGCATATGCTTGTTTTTCTCAAGGGTGCATGTCCTTGATTCCCTAGCTTTTCTAACTGAATGAGCGATGTCCACTACCAGTAATCACCTCCATCTTGGGTTTCCATCCATCTTGGGTCACGTTATCTTGTTCATTAGACCAGGTGTCAAATAGCGCATGCAAGCAGCCTATCTATACGGAAAATGCTGAAGAAAAAGTTATCATGTGCGTAAACTATGCTACCCCAAAAATTTTAAATAATGATCACATTTAATGCTCTGAATTTTTTAAACCGAGGTCACAGTATGAAATTTATGTGACCGTTGTATGATATAGTATTTAAAATTATTTGAACAACAAAATAGGGAAACTGAATAATGGTTGATATTTTACATATGATATGGGTCTGTTCAAATTATTTAATGCTAACTGACTGTGGTGGTTTGCATTAGTTGACAGTAGCTGTGTTTTGAGCCACTGAGGCAAAGGGCGATGTCCCTACTTAGGTGGTCTTAAATAATATCCCTCACAACTAGGATGTGTTAAGAGTCCATGTATAAAAAGAAAAAAAGAAATGCAAATAATTTAGTATTAAGTTTGGGGAGTCTAATTGAAATCTTTGGACGAAGATAGTTTTGAGACACTGAAACGATAATTTTCTACTATATTTATTAGCTGTGTTTATATGTTTAATAAAAAAATATTTATTTGAAGAATCCCTATCTCTAATTCCTAAAGTATCTCTAACTCTCTCTCTATTCTTCTTATCTTTCAGCATCAGCTGCCACGAACTTCTCTTTCCCTCTCTTTTCTCTCAGGAAGTTGCTTCTGAAACAGTTGACTATTTGTCTTTCCTATTCTTTGGTTCTTCTACTTCTTGCCTGAACAAAACGAATTGTTTCATATATGTACGGTGATATGCTTGATCTCTGAATCTAGGTTGAGATAAAAGTGAGCTCTATAAGATGTTTGGAAATCAAAAGAACACTATGTTCTTTGCAAGTAGGTCGTGAAATTGTTTTTTGTGGCATTCCTGTCTAAATATTGTAATTCATAGAAAAGTTAATTTGAGTGGGGTCTAGTAATGATAGTTCAACTTTGCAACTTCTGTTCGAAGTAGAATCTAACAGTCATTTGAGAGCAATGTGTGAGCATCAAATTCCTTCTTAAATCTTCTTTGGGTGACTTTTAGGAAGCAGCAGCTACGGATCGATAAGGTGCTTACCATTCCATTTTTTTCAAACATAATAGACAACCACCAATTTCCTTAACAGATCTCCTATGTTGAATCTCTAGATGCAAATAGTTAAGGTAATAAAGTACTTGCTTGAGCAGTTTGTTTTGTTTGCAAGTAGGCATTGTGCAATGCACTCGACAGGGCTATGGATTAGATCAAATGGCCCGTATGAATTGTGCGCGCCTCCACTCTTGTGCAGAGTGATTAATAGGGGCCTTTGGATCTAGTCCACATCCCCCATGGCCTGCGTCTCATGGTTCTTACTTTGGCAGATACTTTCAAACTAAACACAATCAAGAAAAGGAGCTTCCTGAAGGTGAGGTTTTGCACCGGCAGCCTGATTCACTAATCAATTCAAAACATGAATGGCCAATATGAGCATGTGCGCGCATATGGGTTGTCTATTCGTCTTATTGTTGTGGAAGAAGGGTGTCAATGTGGAGTTTAGGATTAGCTATGGAGCTACGTGGCCTACTATTCCTTATTGTCTTGATTTTGGGTTTACTTTCATTACTAGGAATTATCTTACCACTCGGGTTTTTCAACATCTTTTTCACTTGAGCCTGCATCTTTAGATGAGACTTCTTTGATGGTTAATCTTGATCCCTTGTGAAAGTTCCAATTATCTTGTTGTGCAAAACAGTCACTCCACCCATTAGATTCAGCACCTATTAAAAATCCAGTTTGCTGTTTTCCAACAAGAATCTCTTCATATGAGATTTCAAATTTTAGCAGCTGAAATCTTTTATATGAAATGCCTATCATGCTTTCTAACCGCTTCAAAATCTTGGTCCTTGCACTCACTCCTTAGGCATTCTTTACCCTAAATTTTTAACAGCTTTGGTTCCTCTTCACCAAAGATGAACTAGGTTTCCTTTTGCACTTTAGTTTCAATGGGGCTGAACAGGTATGAATTTTGGCAAGTCCAGGTCAACTCTGAAAGTTTTTCCCAAGAAAAGGGAAAAAACGAATTTACATTGAGAATGCTGGATATTTTTTCAGCATGTGTTTTACGCATCATAATGAGTTGATGCTTTTTATAATCCAAAAGAATTATTAAAGCCGAGCACAAGAGACTATAGAAAGTAGATAGCAAAAAATATTATACAACATATATTTTATGTTCGTCTTGACTGGTCGAATCATGATTCTTCCGAAGAGTAAGCAAGTTTTATGGATTTTTATAAAAATAATCTTCTGAACAAGTATGTGTACCTTAAATATTTTGCAAATCAAAATCGACATGCTTTCCAATCTACTTAAAACTTGCAATATTCCAATTTAATCCGGTGAAAATGCTTTCTAGTGGCTAAGTTTATCACCTATGAGCAAACTTTAACTCAAAAAATGTGAATAAAAATAAGGCTTTCTGCTTTATGCTTGTTAGTTTTGTTTTGAACTTTTCATTGATGCTAAATTTCAATGACAACTGATATGAACTGCTAAAATTATTAAAGCTGAGATGTTTTTCAGGTTGGTCCGGGCCAAAATGTTTCTATCATGACCAAAACTTGAAATCTTGATTCAAACATGAATATAGAACACTCATGGGCATATTTTGGATGTTATTCATGGTAGTCAAGTTGCTGCATGGCTATCTGTTTTGCGAGTTAATATCTTTAGAACTGATATGCTAAACAGATTGCACTCGGACAAAAGATGTAGTTTCTGTGTAGAGATATGGTTTAAAAGACCACCTGTTTTGGGCAAACCAATTGGAAGCAATAATGATGGAAAGGTATGAGAGGATAGAGTCCAATTTGGATGTGTGTGTCAGAAGTTGAGTCCCATCCGAAAGCCAACAATATATGCTAAATGACTGCGGTAGGTAGAAAAGATTTCAAATCTTAGGTGTTGGACTCAAAATATTAATTCTGCCCATGAGTTTCAGAAATCAAGGAATGTCGTGCAAGAGTAGTGTAGAAGTCCATGAGTCTAATTAAATGTTAGTTTGAAGAGTATACAAGTTGTGCAAGAGTTACATCGTGGAAGATGAAGTGTATATGCAATCAACATTGTGAAAGAAGTGTCGCAACAAGTCTATGTAAGGATGGACATGGTTGTGTGCTGATGCAAGAAATGGTGTATGAAGTGTACATATAATCAACATTATGAAAGTCAGAAATGTCATGACAAGGCTATATAAGGATGGCATGGATGTGGTGCAGAAAGGAGAGCAAATAAGACATAAGGTTAGTCGGAAGTTTCGAGGCTCGATGTTTAAAACATGCCCAGGATGTTGATGTGGTTCTGTTTGTCTCAGTATATTTTGAAAGTTTTCTACTTTTAAATTGAGCTTTAATTTGTTCCTCTTCCCTCATAATAAATTTGCTTCCAATGATGCATGAGAGATTCTAGAATATATAAGAGCATAACTTCGTGCATGCTTAATTCTAACATTGGGTGGGTACCAAGAAGACTTCATCAGCAAGATTTGGAGGTTGAGACTGCGAGGCATTTTATGGGTGCTGATGACACTTTCTGAAATGGAAGAGGCACCTGAGATGGATTTGCAATTAAAAATCTGGAATGTTATTGGAGAGGACACAGAGCAAAAGGGTGTAAAAGATCGAGGAGAACCTATGAAATCCCTGAAACTCTTCACTTCTTCCATGCTGATCTATAGCTTCTGTAAAATTAAATGGTGAATTGTCCTAAAATTACACACAGACACCTGTTAACCATATGGATCAGACCAATATAGTAGAAAGTTCAAGTCAGCTGATTCTCTCATTTAGATTTGAAAAAAAAAAATAATAATCCACTGGCCAAAGAATCAATGACTTTACCCATACTTGATCAGTTAATGTGATAGATAATTATTCTCTTTCCAATATTTAAATCAATGTTCTGCTATTTACCTTGTAAAAATATCACCCTAGCACGAGCCACTTAAATATAAAAAAAATGTAAAAGCCATCTTTTCTAAATGTTGAACATGAGTGACTCATATAAGCTTTTGGGTGAACCCAAAATCTGTATAATAAGGGAACATGAAGGAGAAAAAAAATAATGGATTACAAAGGTGGTGAATTTCGAATGATGAGCACAAACTTGAACTAACCAACCAACCTTGTAATTTAGATTCCTATGAACTTAACAACCAGGGGAATTCTAAATTAAATCTACCTTGTTTTCATGTAATAATCCTGATTGGGATTTGAAAGTAAATGGGGTGCACTAGGAACCTGAACATAGCATGAAAGAGGCATTGTACACATTTAATTGTATATGATAAATTGTGGGTGGGCCAATCGGCAAAATATTTTTTATTTAGCCTATCATTTAGAGTACATGCCCCCTTCGCTCTCTCTGTGTGTGGTTTTGTTTGTCTCTCACATATCTAGCATGGAGTAGGGGGGCAACTGACATCCTCATAGATGACATCACAAATTATATGCTTGAACTTGAAATTTGTCGATGATGTTAGGTTGGCCTGCCATAATATTGAAAAGACTTGTCATTGACCTTCCAGTAGTGATCAATGTTCCTTTGCACAATTTGAAAGAAGATGCCTGATTATGCATACACGAGAATTGTTAATTTTCTTGTTACATCCTTATTACAATTCTTTCTATCCTTCTCACGCAATTGTCGGTGGACCACAAGTGACTCTCAATCATTACAGTGGTTGCTTCTAGAAGCCATCAGGTTCTTAGGGTCAGTTATTTTAGTCTTAACTTGTGATAGATTCTTGCCACTGACAGAAATATTTGTTGCCCACAAACATTGCAGCTTTTTGCAAAATTCTCATGCCAGCACCCATTGAATATTTATACAAGTTATTTTTTGTAACTTTTCATCCTCAATACTCACAAATAGGGTTCGCTGAATTGTACTTTTTTTTTGGGGGGGGGGTATTGTACCAACCGACTACCAATTTGGTACATTAGTACCAATTTGAAGCGTACCAAAACCAAGGGGAGGGAGAGGGAGGGAGAGAGAGGGACGAGAGAGAAAGAGGGAGATAGAGAGGACTAGGGTTCCCCTCACCTGGAGTCGGGGATCTTGGGAGAAGCAAGGGTTGCAGAGAGGGGGGGGGGGGCTTTGAGGGAGGAGACAGCTAGCATGTTGAGGGCCATGGTGTAGGATGTTCTTGAACAGAGAGGGGGAGAGAGAGACGAAGGGATAGATGCATATTAGTGATCTGTGGTCGTTGTCGATGGTGACGGCTATGGTGGCCTTGAGGCAGATCAGGAGAGAGGGGAGATGACTTGAGGAGTTGCAACTCACGACTTGATATAAATTATTGAACAACCTAGTTTTCTTTGAAACAGTCCCAAACGGCTTGAAATCGGGTGGAACCAAATGGTTCATCCTGGTTCTCAGTTGGGACCAAATTGGGTGGCTAAGCTTTCTCGGTTCTTGACCGGTCTGATTTGGTATGCCTCGAACCGCTCTGTTCGGGATGGTTTGGCGGTCCATGCTCACAAGAGCATTATAAAATATTATAGTAAAGATCTTTTGTTTGTCGAGATTAGTAGATGGTTTCAGAACACTTGAAATGAATGCATGCTTATTTAATGGATCTGTTTTTTTGTTAAACGCACGGTATGCAATTTGACATTTGCGAATAGACACTATTCTTACAAAAGGGTACATCCTTAACCATTGTATAAAAGTAGAAACCATTTCTGAACATCATCTAACTTTATACAAAGGCAGTATAACTTTTCTTAAAATGTTTTTATGCGTAAGCTTGCTACATAAGATTATTCATGATATTCGGTAATAAATTAAATTGTTTTATTGTTTCGACAAACAATTCATACTAGTGGCATTTAATTCATGACACATCTCAATGGAATTGTCCATAGGAGTTTCCTTATCTTATCTCAACAACGCAATCCTAAAAAATATTTCACATAGTATGGTAGCCATCCCAAGTAGGATGTCAATCCAGAACCGAACCTGATGAGTAGTTAGACCAGTGCAGATCTTTCTTTGTTGTACAGGAGCTGCTTAACTCTGCATTTTGGTTGATTGGTGAAATTCTGAATATAAATGATTTTGGAACATAGTGAATAATGACACAGCATTGATGCAATGCATGCCAGAACTATGGTCTAAATGTTTGAAAGGAGTGGCACTTTAACATGGAGGAGCTTTTTATGATTGGGGCATGTATCTAAGTGATGAAGTGGTTAAATTAGTTGTAATAGTAATATTTGAAAAGGACCAATATTGCTTAAGGTGACTTTTATGCGATTAGATTTAAGAATGACTGGCTGTTTGTAATGGTGCTAATAAGATGCTTTTCTGAACCCAATTACAGTTAAAATGTATCAGAATTCTGATGATTTGGGACTTCTCAAGATCTTGGTTTTCAGACTTCATTTGTTGCTTAAAATTTTTGGCACTTGTTACCATCCCATCACAACAAGAATATGTTTGCAAGTTTGTTTTTAAGATATTTGCGGCAGAGAAATTGTTTGAGTTTCTTTGTCAACTAACTGTAGGATTTGACAAATTGTACATTGGGGAATGCTATCTTAGGAATGTGTGACTTGCACTGTGCATCTGTATTATGAGGAATTAGTGTAGTTCTGATGTCATGCTTTTTTTTGGGGCTAAAGTTATCGTCTGTTAAAGACCGATCCTTCTATAGATCAATGATTATTTTTGATGCATCTCTATGTTTGTAAAACACCACTTAGATTATAATCCTTGTTTCCCTAACATTTGCATATATGTTCTTAACAGATGCATTGCCTCAGCTTGCTAATTTTATATGTCATGATTCAAATAATATTGTAATAAGAATGGAGCACCATACTGGAGGTTAAAAGTGTATTGTTCTTGATCACATCCCCACGGTTGCTACCATTTCCTCATAAAAGAAGGCGTTGCAACAGGTTCTGGAAGAACAGATACCTTAGTTCAGATCTTATGATTGTCCGATGCCTCATTTTTATATTGCTCCACCTACTATTGAAAAGATTCCTTGGTTCATCTTTTTAGTGTGGATGATTCTGTGGATAGGGTTGTAATAAACGAGCGGTATGATCCCCTGACTTCTCTCTGTTTCTGAAAGTTCCTAAATAGATATGCGTTGCAGCTTGCTCTTCTATGCTGGCCAGTGATTTTGTCAATTTTTCTTTGCATGTGCTATTTACCCAAGCACTCAACTACAACGCAGTACCTATATCATTGATACAATTGCTAAACGGAACAATTGAAAGCAACCATCTTTGTGAGCCCTACAAAATTATAGGGATGAAACTGTACTGTAGACACCCAACATAATGTAGCATGCAAACAATGTAGTATATAAAGCACAATCATGCATTAGATACCAGTCCAATGCAAGTAATTAATCTGGACTTTTCATAATTTCATCTTTCTTACAGTTCATTCTTCTAATTGTTAAGCATGGCATCTAGAACTTCAAGAATATTCAGAATCATAGCTTTCATTTCTTTGAAGTTGTGCCACAACATTTTGCAATAATATATAAATGACACGTCCCATAACGTCCACCAAGATGTGTACATTTATTATCTGTATCAGGTTATTAATTTGTTCGAATTTCCTTCAATGACAATCTACTACAGCTGTATTAACTTGTACCCAATTGACGGTTGCAGGAACTGAAGACAGCAGCCATGATGAACTCAAGTCCTTCGCAAACAAGGCATCTGAAATGTGATATTATTCACATTATTGGTGTTATTGTAACTAACATTGCTGTTTTATTTATCTTCCTTGCTGTTCTCAGGAATGCCATTTTGTAATTTATGAGTCGGATGATTTTTATCTGTGTGGTTCTAGGTTTAGACCTCATTATCAGAACCATAAACATTTTCTTAAATTTTTATTGCTGTCTTGAGTTCAACAAGCTGTAGATCTGAGATCTTTGAAGCAAACAGAGTTGGCCGAGGGTTTGTTCGTTCATGTTGCTCTAAAACCTTGCTGTAAATGATTTTTAGGCTATTCCAGTGGAAGTTTCTCTCATGGGACTCATGGCATTGAATTCGTCCCACAAGAAACCCGAACAGGATGTCAAATGCGGCTGCCATCCTGGTGGATAATGATGCCCCTGAGGAATATTCATTGTCTGTGTTTTTGCAGGCTTTGCTCCTGAAGACTTCGGTTTGCTGAATGGTGCTATACCCTATCCAGGCAAGTGTTTCAGATGCCTAGCCCCCCTGTAAGTTTGGAATTTGGCTGGTGGTCTATTATCAGTGCTGACTGCAATTTTGGAAAAATTGTTCCATTTGCTGTTTTTTTAGATGATATTGAATAACTGTTTTCCTAATTAACTTGGAGTTATGCCGGTGTGGTTAATATTGATTTCATGCGCATAGTTGTTTTCAAGTGTTTCTTTGCAGAATGTTTTCTGGTTATGCAATTTCATATGTTTCATATTATGATGATTGCCGGCTGGACCTTTCTTGGCGATTGAGTTCAATCAATTCTACACGAACTTGTTATTTCAAGTCTTTAAGGTTTTGAGCAAGGCATCATACAGTTACAAAGACCGCCACTGAAACCATTATCGACCGATGTAACGATCATAATAGCCTCCTTTTTAAAAATCTAGGTATTTCAAACTTTAATATTTAAATATAATTATTACAGCAGCTGCTGGAACATAATGATGTTATTTCTCTTCAATTTTTATTAAATAAAAATTATTTTTGCTATAAAAACACTTTTGGGGAAAATTTAATAAAAAAATAATTTTAAAATTAAAGTTTTATTTTGAGAAAGGAACGTGCAAAAAGGATGATTTATTTATGTTATAATAGAGGATAATAATAATTGTAAAAAAGGGTACCATACTAGCTGTTATTAAATAATGTAACTGGAGGTGGCTGAAACTATCTTCATGGCCGTCATAATGGTTATAACATTGTCATTTGAAAACCTTTCCCGAATTTCTTATCTATGGTTTCTGTCCGAAGTCTAAAAGCTTCCCGTTACTTCGAACTTTTAGCTTCCTTGACAAATTGGAGCGATTTAACGTTGCCTCCAATTCGTAACAGGAACTACTGATGAACAACTGATAATTAGCAACAGCAACTAGTGATGAAAAAGTGATAAAAACCACATCGCAGTTCAATGATAGAACACAATAACGAGTGATTCAGGTACATGCTCGTCATAGCTTAAGAATGAATTATCTGGAACAATCAAGCAATGGTAGAAACAAATAAAGTACTGTAAACCATATTACAGATCAGAAAAAGAGAAGTCTGGATGTTAAGGTAGTCTGAGATCAGATTAAGCCTCAGCTTTGTTAATTATTACGTATTTTTTGCAAACAAGCTCATCTGCAATACTTTGGAAGTCCAAGCTTTCAATTAGATTCCCAGATTATGAAAGTCAAAATAAGATAAAGGGGACCAAGCACATGCTTAATACCAGCCATTTTATTGGATGCCTCGCATGCAAACTATGACCAGAAAGCATACTTCTATTAAATGTTTTAGGGTAGGTACCTTGACACATCGACTTGGTCTGAAGCTTCTTTCTTTGACAGGGAGGGAGACCCCTACGCCCAATGGCACTCCAAAATAGAATCTCAAGTGCTAACATGATGCCACCGATTTCTTAAAAGAAAGAAAAGCCGCCACCAGAAAAGGAAAAAGAACCACCACCAGGAGATCCTTCCATAGCATCTGGAGTACTCTTCTAAATCTTAAGTTTCTCATACGTCGACTTGTCCAAGTAATTCCATCCAGAAGCATTAAAAAGAATCACAGCCAGCAGGAATGTAACACTTCAGTTCTACACCCACAAATCTATTTGCTGGTTTATAAAGCAACATAATGCTGCTAAGATATCAAAGCGAACAGACAACTACCATCTTGCGAATTAATAGGTCATGTGTTAGTTCTGTGTGGCGGTCACAAACCGAAAATTCAGACTGCTTGTACATGAGGTTACAAGAACACAGACAATTATGAAAAATTACAACTCGATCCAAGTTCAACAGCAGAATAACTGATAGATTGATCAGTGCAATTATGCTAATGCACCAAATACAACACATATGTTCACTAAAGACCATACCCAGAAGGTACCATATTGACATTGTAAGGATCGGCGGGGTTGGGCATAGAGCTTGCTCTAACTGCCCCTATATATTCTTAAAGAGGGGGGCCCAAAAAAACAGGAGCATGCTACTTGTCAGCTCATGAAGGTGATGTTGCAGCTCATCATCATTGCAGCAGAAAAATGTGAGTTATCGTGCCGTGGAGGAGTTGGTTACAAACAGATCTGAATCCTTCATCTGCCTCTTCTCTCTAGAACATCTAAAACCCTGAAAATTCAAATGATAAAATGGGTAAGTTACTCATACTTAACAGGAAAATTTGTTTATGAACCCTAAATATATCAGCCAGAAAAAGAATAGAACACAGTAATAAAATTGAAATTCTTGCACGCTATGATTTTTTATTTAAAAAACAAATAACATCAAAAAATGCATTCACCATACATTGACCAAAATCAGAAACTAGTAGAAAAATAGTTAATAACCAGAGTGAATATCATTCCTCAGCAAGAAATTAGAATATCCAAATTTGGCAATTCATTGAAGAAGATAATAAGACAGAATATCAACAAATGGTACGAAAGTTTCAACTTCTATTTCTAGGTAGATGAGGGGCATAGGCAATTCGACTTAGGCTACCCCTTCCAAGTTCCAACCTTGATGAAGGGGGAAGTTGATGGTAGATATATGGTACAACCATGGAGAAATTTAGCAGCAGGTTACCTGGTAGCTTCATTAAGTGTTGATGAAAAAGACCCTCATGGTGCTGTGTTCAACACTTCGCTGAGGTCATTGAAAAGAAATTCCAAAGAACACTGATACAACCAAATCTTCATATAGAGAAAATTAACCATTGTTTTATGAAGACCATTTAACATATTTTAAGAAGGAAACATAGTAGTGCAAGAATTTATGATGGGTAAAGGTAAACTAAGGATGATAAATTATAGTAGCACTTAGGTAGAAGGATTATAGTCTTTTAGGAGCTTGTTTGGATATTCCTATAGGCCCGAGCTGAAAATCCTGCAGGAATCAGGCCTGTCCGCCCATCTAGCTTGTATCTTTGAAGGGCCTGCCCAAATCCCAGCCTTTGGGCTGTAAGAAGGAAAAAAGGACCCATGGAGGTTTTTTTTTCTTTCTACAAGATTTAGGCCGAAATGTGTTTGGTTGACAAAGCCATGCTCTAAGGGGCTCCCCAATCTACAATCCTGCAAGATTTCCAGCCCAATCTTATAGGAAAAATCCAAACAAGCTCTAAGTATCATCCCCATCCATTTAATTATATGCAGTCTATAGCGAAATTTGGAAGTTGAATAAATTATAACTTATATAACTCACTATTTATGTGCTTCTGGAAGACACAAAACATTCCGATATTCCACTCAAATAGGGCTAAAATATATGCACCAATTTCCTTTTTATGCCAAACTTTTTGATAACACAGTTTAGTCCGGATGATCCTCAATTACGAAACTGTGATTCTGTGAAGAATTACATGCATTTCAAGGAATGCAAGAAGTCAGTAAAGCCTAAGATTTCTTTTCCTGCACAAGTAAGACCTATAAAACCTAATGTCAGCAGTCCCCGCCCCCTCTCCCCCCGCACTCTGCAAACCAAAAAAAAACAAAAAAACAAAAAAAAACAAGAAGAAACACAACTAAAAGCAACAAATTTAGTAATATGCAACATATAAATTAAATTTCAACCCGATGACCTCAGAAGGGATCACATACTACCAGGCCTTCAGCATATGGAAATAAACAATCAACCCCAAACAGATTCCGCATACAATTCCACATCCCAGTCTCCTTCGCCTTCATCCAATCTTCTGCTCATCACAGGGGAACAAATGAGACAACCATTTAAAATTCCACGGTATCATAGAGTGCTCGCTAACCTACAAACTGTTGCTATATAACATAAAGAAGGAAACTTTGCATCTCCACAAGCTAATGTTTTATCCCCAGCTAATCAAAAAAGAAAAATTCTTAAGCTGGAAACAGAATCATCAAACAAAAGTTAAAATTCACCTTTGGGGGATGGATTTTCTGGGCAGCTTGTTCTGAGATCAGAAGGAATTCATCTCCAGGCAGTAACTTCTCCTCTTCACGAGCAACTTAGCTGCGGTCCTGTATGGCTCTTCAAAGGCATTCAAGACCCAGCATCCATCAGAGGACCCAATACCACCACCACCGCCTCCAGGTGTCTCGCTCGGCCGAATGGCCACCAGTGTTGCTCCCTCGAGGACCACCCCACCAGGCAGTTCCAGGTGGGGGGCGTACCAGAGCCGCATGCTGAGGGCCGGCACGAGCGTCCTCTGCGACATCCCCGACGCCGAGACCGGCTTCACCCGCAGCTCCTGCAGCTGCCCCTTGCTCAGGGTTAACACCCCCTGTCCATCAGCGTCTGTGAGATCCAAGCTCTCCAGCGTCTCGTGGTTGGCGATGATCGGCTGGAGGAGGTAATGGCGGGCGGAGGCGGCGATGAGGGAGCTGATGGTCCACACGACCCTAAGCTTCAGTCTTCCATTGGTGTAGAAGGACTCCGGGATGTTCCCGCTGTCATCTCCACCGCAGGCATCCTGGAAGCTAGGGTTAGGGTCAGGGTTGGAAGATTTAGGGGAGAGGAGCGAGGAGGAGGAGAGGACAGAGGAGGCGCAAAGGATGACGCAGTTGTCGAGGGTGGAGCCGAAGTCGGCCTTCCACTTGAGGAAGACACCGTCTTCGACACGGATCTCGCCGGAGGGGAGCTCTATCCGGAGGCGGCGGATCTCCTTGAAGTTCTTTAGGACCTCGGTCGGGGAGTGGTGGGAGACCTCAGAGGAGGAGGAGGAAGACGAAGAAGACGACGAAGAGGAGACCGAGGATCTTCGGGAAGCAGCGGAGGCGGCGGGGGCGAGGATTTGGCCGAGGGCCTGGAGGGGCTTGACGAGGCTGCCAAAGACGAGGCGGGTGAGATGAGAGAAGACGCCCCGACCCTTGTCCGGCCCGGCGCCTCCGCCCCCGCATCCGGCGGCGGTGGTGGAGGAGGAGGACGGGGCAGGGTCGTCGGAGATGACGCAGTCGACGTGGACGACAACGTAGTCGACGAGAGGGACAAGGGAGTGGAAGCGGTGGGAGACGACGCAGCACCGGCCAAGGGCCTTAACATCCCCGATCCGGTTGAAGACGTCGAGGAGCAACGAGTCCGGCAACCGGTCGAAGTAGTCGATCCCCTCCGCCCCCTCTTCCTCCGCCCGATCGCCGCGCCACGGCCTCGACCCCTCCAGATCCAACTCTCCCCGGCCGGCGAACGACGCCATCGGATCCCAATACTTCGTTAAATACCAATAAATATCAAAACAAGCAGAGGAGAAGAGCGTAGAATCCCTTCCGTGGAACCAAGGATGGAATCCGGCTTTTTTCTTCTTTTTTCTGGAGGGGGAGGAGAAACCCTAACTCCAAAGAAGTGCGGAAAAGATGAGGAAGGGATTGGGGAATTTGGGAGCGAGACGGAAGTGGAGGGGGGGACGAGATTGAGCCATGGCTTAATGCGGTGGCGACGAAGAAGATGAGAGACAAAGAGGGGGCAGCCAACCTAATTTAGTTATTTAATTATTTTTTTAATATTTATTTATGCTATTTAAAATAAAAAAAGGAAAAGAAATTGAATTGGGAGTACCTGGCGGGCTTGAGAGAGCGATGGGCAGCGGGAAGCGAAAGAAAACCTCCCTTCTCCTTCTTCGTTGCTTTATTATTTTTTTATTAATTTTTTTCATTTATTTGATCGGACTTTGCCGGCCATTTTTAAATTTTTTATTATATATATATATATATATATATATATATTGATATATGAGCGAGTCACATTAACCTTAAATAAGCACTGCTACGAAAGTTCTGCTAGACAATATACCTCAAAGAAGGTAAGAAACAGATACAAAACTCGTCCACCGAAGTGGTGAGTCGTAAAAAAGTCAACCCAATTTTCAGCTCTATTACTCTTTCGATAGACATGTATAGCCAGAAAAACAACACACTCCTCCAATAATATTAGAATGTAAAGCAGATGGTCTGCCCTCAACCCCACTTATTATTATTATTTTTTTTAGTGTAAAGGCCACAATGCGGAAGAAAGATACATAGGGAGGGATCGATAAGCTTTTTTGTTTTTTTTTATTGACAACTATGTTTTTGGTCGTTGTAGCTTTTAAAATATTTTTAAATAAGTTATATAATTTAAAATTTATGAATTAGGTTTCTAAATTTTTATATGTCATTTAATGTAGTTCTTTCAGTGGATTCCTGCTAATTTCTAGTGCCGTAAAATTGCGTGTCATGCCCACTTGAGGTGCTTTTTCTTGCTGGCACCAATGTTAGCGTATTGATGCATAAAGTTAGAATTTTTTTTAATGATGTGGTACATAGATAATGATGGAGAAATTATTGCATTAAAGATCGAACCAATGATTCCCTACCAATGTAGCTACTCCAGCCACCAACGTAATTCTCCAGGTCTCCACTCTCAACCAAGATTATTTATCGACCGGAGTTAGGAAAGCAGTTCCTCACCTCCCATCTTGTTTGGTCGACGAGACGCTAGTGGTGGAGTTCGATGCGGTCCACGTCCCACAGCTCCAGAAGACCACGGCGGCGCCATCTACGACGGCCGCCCACCGGGGCCCTTCCCCACGAGGAGGGAATAGAGAGAGATTACATGGAGGGAGAGTGAGGAGATGTAGTCTAGCTGGATGGAGGGATTGCCGAAATAGATATGTACGGAATAGAAAAATTTCACCTACGTAAGTAAGTCTGTTACAAATAATGAAAAAAAGTAATAGATTTAGGCTCTAGCCTGCTTCAATCTTCACTGTTGGCTAGGTTGCTTCGATTTTCACCACCATCGAGGCTCCCAGCCTCCCTTGCTAAGGAAGGGAGGGTGGCAACGAGATCATGCAGAGGGACTGGATGAAGTAGCTCGGAGGGTTTGTTTAACCCTATTTACTAGCCAGTTCATTTCTTATGATGATATAAGGCATAGGTAATGATGCGGCGTGATGATGTGGTTTTCAGTAATTAAAAACTTTCAGCAAAAATTCTAATATAGCATAAACTTTTTGTTATTTTTATTTTTCTTTAAGGTGAATCTCAAGCATCTATTTGTAAATTTATCTTTTTTTTTTAATAGGAGCAAACTTATACTATCAAATATTATCAATATTATGAAAACCAGCTGTACCTTCATGTATTTTTCCTCAATTTTTTGCTATTTTTTTTCTTTAATATGGAGCCTAAGCATCCTTTTACAATTTTTTTTCCCTAATAGGAGTAAATTTTTTCTATAAATTTTCAAAACTTACAACATTCTTGCGATGGACTGTACAAGCATGGCTGGAGTGGGTATGATAGGTAGAAGCCAAGGGCATCCATGTTTTATGGTAAAAAGAATCTCCATTCTTGCAAAGAGGAAAAAATATATCAAACTTATAACAACCAACTCTATTTTCCTGCAAAATATTCTAAAAATCTCTCTCTCTCTCTCTCTCTCTCTCTCTCTCTCTCTCTCTCTCTCTCTATATATATATATATATATATATATATATATATATATATATTAAAGTGTAAACCTTAAGGCACCTGGTTCATTATCAGTGACAAGGAATGCCTACTTGCCTACTGCAGCGTCCTTCAAATGCACTCAATTGCCCCCAGGACTCCTATTCCTTCATGGGCTCCATCTGCATCACATCAAACAAAGTGGGTCCCTTCTGGACAAGGCAAGTAGTTTAGATGTTGTTGTAAGCAAGTCCATTCATCTTTCCTCTTTCAATGGCTGCTAAATGATCTTTTAGGTATCTTTTGGACTGTCTAACATGTCTCTTTCCTTTCCATTGCCATTTTTTTTTCAGTTGTTGGTCCTGCAAAAGGACTAGACATAGATTAGCTATATTACTTTTGATAGTGAATTATTGTGCAAGTTATATTTTTTGATTATCCATCAGGGTCATCAATGCAAGTAACCTAGCTTCTTTAGAGAAATCATACCATTATATGTAAATTTATACGCTACAGTAATAGCAATTAGTTATTATAGTTATAAATATTATAGCCACTCAAGCACATGGTTTAGAAAAGAGGAAGGAAGAGATTGCTCGAAAGCCATATGAAAGAAGAAAGAAAAAAAGATGGTTGGAGAAAAGATGGCATGCATCGGCACTAATGGGTAATATACTATTTAATGGATTGAGCAAACCTTAATAAAGCAAGACCATTGGGTTAACGGTCCTTTTGCAACATTTGATTGAGGAGCAGAAGCTGATTCATCGATTCGCAGGCTTGGACATTGGGAGAAAACAAGACAAAAAGAGTCTGGAAATCCATTCAATTGGCTCAAGTGGAACTTAAAGATACAATAATAGATGCCATCATGAGATCACTAGGATACCTAACTATATTATATTGTTGATGAGTGAGGAGGCAATTTTCTCGTACTCATCAATCAGAGACTATCAGAATATAGATCTGGTGACAAGTCCTTTCCTAGAGAACAAATGCAGCAATATAAAAACCAAGGCCTGTAGGCCAAGTTCGAAATGGCAGGTGAGTTGTTAATGTTGTCCATGATCACATTGTTTTCAGTTGACAAAGAGAGGCCCGTAACTCTATAATATCAAGATGATACTTTTTTTAAAATGAAGCAAAAAAAAAAAAAAAGAGGGACCTCTCCGACGAGGCTCAAGAAAAATTCTCAACTTGACTAACATAAAAGAGGTGGAGTATAATAATAGATTGCAATTACAAGGGATGAACTTCTACAAGCAAATGGGATGATGAAAATGGTGGAACCATCATTGTATTATTCAACTATTTTTCAGCACAGGTAAGGTGAGAACTGCAATAGAATGTAATATTTCACTCATCCATCTCTCTCTCTCTGTGAAAAACGAAGCTAGTTTTCCATATCGGTGGTGTCGTACATTCGCCGCCCACATCTGTCGCATGCTTGCTCAACCACTGGGCTTTCTAGTTTAGGCTTCTGCTTCTGCATCTTTGGCAAATCAATCTCGAATACATCATTCAAAGCCTTTGATGCTTCACTGAGCTCCTCCAAACTGGGGAAAAAAGATCAAAGATAGATGAAAGAGAAATAAAATGCCGAATTTCTGAATGTAGGAGTAACTCAGCCTTACAGAACAGAGATGATTCTTGTCATCAACAAGCACTGCATTTATACATTTAGCATGATCTCTTTTTCATCATACAACTGGACAGCGCTAGAAATTGGACCAAAAAACCTCATAAAGTTCAGCACCACTGTCAACTGTCAACTAAGTAGTGATTTCTTTTTTTATAAAGATAAGGGGCATAAAGGAAAAGAGAAGAAAAAAGGCAGATACCAATGAATCTAACAGAAAGAGCACAGGAGGAAAATATGTTCTCCAAACAGGGTCATGATCTACTAGAGACCAACAAATAATACAGCATATAATGAACTCATGGGTTTGAATCCTTGCCTGAAGACAAATATAGTGTGTGTCACTCCGCATACAACAAACAGGCACACCAGATTGACATGCCTAAGAAAATGCAAAATTTCAGGGGGAATCACTTATCGGTAATAATAGTTAGCAGTTGGATATGCTCCTCCGTGAAAAATCAATCTATGATATTAGACCAAATGTAAGTTGATAGCATGTATTCACAATGGTGTTGCTAGTTTGCTTCTCCGTTTTCTCACTAAACAAAGATGGATCACTCACACATGTCGGCAACTGAAAGGGTTCATTAGTCGATTCTTCTATCACATTCGGCAAAATGATATTCAAGATTAAGCATATTTAGAATGTGGGGGAATTCGTCAGTTAAAACATGGCCACAGATTCAAAGAGCTTCAATAGATATAAAAGAAACAAACAGCATCTGAAATGTAGAAATCATCAAGTGAGCCATAGCTGACAGGAGGGGGAAAAATAGAAGGAAGATGTCATAAAGCTGCTACCCATTTGTTTGAAAAAAATCAGCTGTTCATTAACCATATTTTGGTACTTAAAAACCTTATGGAACTCCTAAATGAAGATAGAAGCTTTGACAGTTGCCTACCTTATGGAGAGTGGAGGAGCTAAACGAATTATAGTGTCATGTGTTGGCTTAGCAAGAATGCCCCTCTCCTTTAACTTAATGCATAAATCATAAGCAGAAACAGGAGACAGAGCTTTGTTGTTCAGGTCTATTGCATTGAGCAACCCTCTTCCCCGGACCTCTTTAATTATTTTGGGGAACTGGTGTTGAACCTTCTTTAACTGATCCCTGAATTCCTGGCCCATCTTGGCAGCCCTGCAGAGAGATCGGATTCAGTTACAATTTCTTTTCCAAATTTATGCTCACTATAATGAGAAATAAAAGGAAAAACAATTGATATGTTGAATTTCACTCAAGCTTGTCAATGAAAATTTTACTGTTGTATAACAAAATTGTAGTATTAATAAAACAAGATCTTCCCAACATTTTATAAAACCACAATATAGACTAGGTAAGAAAAGCCTCATTCGACAAGTTGTATTAGTAGTTCCAAGATTTTACAAGTTCTAGAGTATGCAGAATTTTTTGCATGATTCATAAGAAAATTCATAATAAGATTAATTATGCAGAGGAAATATGGTGATTCACTATATATAGTCAAATCTATCAGTATAGAAGGAGTTCTGGAGTTCATATATTAGAACTAAATAACCTACAGAAAAGTTTTTGGTATTCAGCATAAGCAAATGTAGAGGCACTGCTAGTGTTATAACTTGGTGTACTTAAAATGACGATACACCCCCCCCCCCCCCCCCCCCCCCCGACCCTCCCATCCCTATCTATCGACAACTATAGAGGATATTTTGGTCAACTACTGATCTAATTGGCAGTCCATGAGGCTCTTCCTTCTCTTTTTCCTCCTATATCCTTTCTGACCTTTTCTCTTGAACCCTCTTCACCGGATGCCCCCTTCTATTATATTAAAAATTGTTCTCTAAGGGACTGCATAATTCCAAATATATAGTTTCACAAAATTTGTCCCTTCAAGGTCTGCTTTTCGCTTGAGTTCAAGGCAAGATGCCCAAAAATGTTGTTCCTAACACAGTATTAGAGAACCTTTCAGACTCATTTGACTTCCACCTTCTTATGCATTTGTTTTTGACATCTCTCTCGATTTTGTGAGTAAACTAGCATAAGTACTTGCTGATTCCCCTCAACTTTCTGGATTCCTTTTCACAACATTTTGCACAATGTACATGGAATTCATTGTCTGTATCATGTGGGATGAACATTTCTTCAAGGTACAGTGAGAACTGTGAATGCATGTGGCTACAGGTTACAAAAAAAGTTTATCCTTCCCACCCAACTCAACATCGAGCCTGGTTCATGAGTGACACTCTGTAAAAAAGGCTTTTGTGAACATTCACACGGATTCCAACATCTAAATTGGGATTTGATGTGTCTCTTGATATGATTTATGAATCTAAAGTTAACTAATGAATCTACAAGAACTATTTTCCATTTTTAATTTTATTTTTGGATTGAAAGTTCACCTTGAAGAGATGAATTGCGCACTACTCAAGCAGTCACACCTTCTGCTGAATGGAGGATGTTCTGGGTTCAAAACTTAGGAGGTGTGTCCCCCAAGTGTTTTGGACCTGGGTAAATCCACCAGGTGGCTCTTCCCCCTCTTTCCCTCAGAAAAGGAAACTATCTCCAACATAAAATTAGCCAGACTACATGTTTTGGATTAACGGTCATCCAACGCAGCACATGCTGAAATGGGTATGCACCTGTCTCTGCCCATTTTGGATGAACTGTTCTATAAACTTCTTAACAAACTTAATGTAACATGTAGATACTTTATGAGGAAAAAATTCAATGCAAGAATTATTTATCAAAAGAAAGCAGACAAACAAGATTACCGATGCATCTCATTAGCTGGCATCCTGAACACAGTTTAAGAAGTCACAACATACATAGTAAAGGAAGGGGAAGAAGCATGCATCAGATCATTATATAATGTTGGGTAGAGAGAAAATCTGAACTGCACTTTTCCGGGTTCTTGCTTTTCCCAGAGACACTAAAAAGATTAAGTATATCTTAGATAATATAACTGACAATCAAAACAAGAATATCTTTTCAGAAGCATAGAAGAATTAATACTGAATACTTTGTTCTTTCCTTAAAATGACAATGTTCTGTAAATAAGACTATTCATAATTAAGACGCGTCACAAAAATGCACAATGCAAAGACTCATTTAAACAAATACAGTACCTCTCAACTAGTCCTTCATCTTTGATTACTTCAAGTGCAGCAATTGCCACTGCACTAGCCAAAGGATTCCCTCCAAATGTGCTGCCAAAATTTTAATATGAGTAATATAAGCTCTAGCAATGTTTAATAATAAATTAACCCCATAATGATGTAAAGTATCTTTTTTAGGTAGATGAGTTGATTGTCCAAGAGATGAAGGACAATTCTGGAAACTGTTGCAGTAAGTGTGATGGCAACATTCAGTTCATTTACTAGAATTTCATTATTCCATTGTTTTTCCCTTGAGGATTAGACAATCCATAACTCACCATCAGGATTAAGTTGGAAGAGGGGTGGAGAATGGATACGGTGGAACTCGTGGAAATAGGTAAGAACTATAAGAGTGTTTACCTTCCATGCTCTCCTGGCCTGATACATAGCATGACATCTTTGTCAGCAAGAACTGCACTAACAGGTATTACTCCAGCACCTAAAGCTTTTCCAAGGATCTGGTTATACATGAATAACTGATGTTAAGAACCGATGCAATGTGACAAGATAACTACAGGTACTCCTGAGATAGAAAAGAGGTATGTATTTATATCTGAACACTGACAGGTGTTTTCTAACATAAACAGAAACAAAGAACCCATGCTTCAATGCATTTTCATGTGTTTGTATCACTACAATGAATTTTCAGCCTTGGAGTATAGATAGGTGATCATAAACTACAGACAAGAACCTACCACAACATCAGGTCGAACATCTTCCCAATCACATGCCAGCATCTTTCCAGTGCGGGCTATGCCAGTTTGAATTTCATCAGCAATCATCAGAATGTTGTGTCTAGAGCATAGTTCTCTGACAGCTTTCAAATAACCACCTGGTGGTATTATAACCTGGGAGAGGTGCACAAAAAGTTGATAGAGAAATGGTCGAATAATGCATGACATCAATAATCATGAAAGAGAAACAAAAGAAAAGCCTTGGCTAGAAACAATGCTTCCTAAATATTAACAAAGATCTGTTGTGAAATGCAAACAAAGACATCCATGTGCTGTTGCAATTTATGACAGTCCGAATTGACACTCGAAAGCTCAAAAGGAACCATCATCCTTTTAACGATGAATTCAACCTACATGAGTACAAAGTGTCCACTTATTTCGTAGGAAGTGGCTTGCAGTAGTATCCATGAGGTTAACTACAAGAGATTTGAAACTTCTCATACATTAGCACAAAAAGGAGAAAGTTTCTTACAAGTTCCCAGAAGGAAAACTAGAATATCAACAAATCTGGGAAAGCTAAAAAAAAGGTGCATAAGCTGGGAAAGAAATATCTTGGGTCAAGTATACTGGCAACCTCAGAACATGAAAACTAAGTGATTTAATAGCTAGTCATGAAACATTTTTAGAATCCAAAATCCAGTATGATATGTGGAAGTTAATCAAATTCATCAAAGAGATCTGAAAGGATTAAGTTGATTAGACAAAAATAGTAAAATAACGGAAACAGAAAAGTAAGATCTGGAAATTGGCACCATGAAAGGCAGAATTGTCCTGGCCAAATAAAGACCTATAGGAACCAAGATTTGAAAAACTGATCGTTCTACGATAAATACAACCCTCTATGATGGTATGTACCATGATGTACTGCCCTATATCAGCAAATCAAGAGAACCTACAAAGGCATATTATACGGATACATAACTGCTATGCCCCCATAGCTCCCATATCACAGTTAAGGTTCGCCGTACCGGTATTGGACCCCGTACTGATGCCACACTAGAATAGTATCGGTACAGTACGGTATTAAAATTTTTTTTACGTACCGAGGGTCGCTACGCCACCCGTGCCAGTATGGATGGTATTCATTATGCCCTCAGAACATTCTGACAAGTATCCTTCCAGTGTCCATGGTCTGACATCAACCAAATATTGGCCGGCACCAAAGTCGCAAAAAGTATGACTAAACTGATGGGTAGCTTTAGTCATCCAATCCTTTTGGCAACCAGATTCCCATCATAATAAGCACATAACAGCCATATACCTCAGATTTGCAAATTTGTCTCCAGTTTCCTTTTGCTTTATTGTCTAGTTCTAAATGTTCTTGAGGTCCCACAGATTCCTATTAAAGTAACAGCCCCAGAACATTAATAAATACCTATGCACACTCCCATTTCTTGGCATCAATTAATAATATATTGCTTTGAGTTCTCATTTTTTTTGCATGGCCTGATGTTGTGTGAGAAACCCATGACACAACACTGCAGAGTCAAGAGGAGAAGCTTGGTACAATGTCGGCAGCTCCACTTGAGGCCCTATTAAGACCAAAGTTGCACCCTCAAAGGTTCAACAGGAAGAGAAGCAATGTCAGGCAGCTCCAGGCAACAACCCATTAGCTATCCTTTGATTTTTCTTGAAACCCTAAAATGCCTCTTTTTTAATTATTTCTTTCACATCATTTAATTTTGCTTTCACTTGTGCCTTCAATTTCATTGCACTGCTCTTGATACACATGTGGATAAGGGATCGTACCGCTTAGACAGCATCAATGATAAAATGAAGAGATAATCTAAAGAAAAATCATTTATTCAATAAAAAATAATGATGGTGAATTTTCAAGAAAATAACAACAGGATTTTGGTTTGTGAAAAAGACATCTTGCTAAATTGTTATTCCATCTCCTGCATACATGAGTTGCAAGCATCATGGCCCCCAAACTCACTAGATCCATTAGTTTGCTATGTACACTCCCATACTAAATCTCCTAGGAACTAAAAATGAGTACTACAAAAGATTGAAAGTTCAACCACCCACCACCTCTTCAATAATAGATGCTAACTCAAACTCACTGACGTTGTAGTCCAAATAATAATAAAATCTTCTAGTTCCTACTTTATGACACTTGGTTTATTGGCACAACCCCCGGTGCAGTAGTAGCTCTACTATAGTTGACCATCCCAAATGTCTTGCATAATAGATCACCAAGAAATCTCTCTCAATACTTCTTATGACCTTACACAGGATCCAGAGGTTCATGCAAGAATCACTGGTTAGTAAAAGATGTTTTCTGCATCCACCTTTAATTGTTAACATCGAAGGCATTAGGCCACATCTACTATAAGTTAGATAATATGCACCCCTGAGTTAACCAACTAGAGAGTACCCAACCATGCACCTACACAACTAGCCACCAAACCTTTGCACCCTAGATTTCCTAATATTATCCAACTTGCCATCTTATCTACTCACATCAAGCATATGGCTTTGATGTACAGAAAGGTATATGCCGTTTTGCTACTGACTTGCAAATTGCAACAGTTAAGGCTCCTTTACACCACTGATCCCATGAAACAAGCTTGAGTTCATCTCACAAAACCAAAGTTTGAACACAAGACAGAGTCAGAGCCTGTGTATGTTCATACATCTAGTACATAATGGAGTTGTGAAGGGACTGTGGGATGAACTGAATACTTTAAGAATATGGAGTTATCCATTACATCTTCACAATTATTTTTTGAGAAAAAAGTTGAAACATTAACCTCTCTTTAATTGTTTTAAAAAAAAATTAAAGACAAGCACAAAAACTTTGTTCTCCAAGCAAGCCCTACTGACACCAATAAGTTTCTCATCATTCAACAAGTTTTTGATACATCATAGATGAGGTGTGAACTGAAACAAAATGCAACAACTTCTCAAGCATACTTACTCCTGCCTCTCCTTGAATGGGTTCAAATAAAAATCCGCATACTCGATCGCCATGGTCTGAAATTTAAATAATTTTGTGGAATCATGTATAAAGAATATGGTAAATACAAGAATTACTGAACTAAAATACTTGCTGTTGGATTGTCATGTGGGTATCCAACGTACAGACCTTTAAAGATTTTCTCAAGGGCATCAGCATCACCAAAATCAACTTTGAGATGACCTGGAACCAAGGGACCGAAACCACGAGTAGCGTCATTGTCACAGCTCATAGATATTACACCCAAGGTCCGACCATGAAAGCATCCACAACAAGACACAATGATAGCCTGCAAAGTTATCCGCTTTTTGTCAGCCAGCTGTTTTTAATGAATGAAATCAACATAGTTGCTGGAAAGGCTATTGCTTTTAACTAAGTGGAGCTCACAAGAAATTTTGCTCAAGTATATCTTCTCAAACATGCTCAGCACAAAGGATTTTCCATGCACACTTTGCGTGATAAGAAGCAGTGAATATCTAGGGAATGTACTTATTACCAAACTATTAATTTTATGTTCTAGAGAAATCATACATGTCATTGCATATATATATATATATATATATATTACATAATGAATAAACTTCAACATGTGTTCTAGAATGAATTGAATAGACTAGATTATCCTACAAAGGTTGCTTTACTCATAGTCTAGACCAAGGTCCACAATCTCGATACTGGGTACCGTATCGTTGCATTACCATTTTGGTATGGTATGGATTGGTACGATATGGAAAGAATCTTGTATCAAGACAGCTCTCGAGCTATTTTTCTTACTTTTTATCTTGTATGCCTTGATACGTATTGGTGCAGGGCCTATATAGACCTGAATATGATCTTCATACTAGTTCCAATTTGGTACGGTGTGGTAGACCCTATACCAGATGGTTCAGGGTAGCAGTAATCCATGATCTAGACACTTTTTATTAATAAGTAAAAAGTAGATTGAGATCTAGGCCATGAATGTAAGTTCTACAAGGGTGGAACATTATAATTTCCAAAAGACCTCCTCAGCCATTTAAATTACTAGTCAATATTATGCACGAAGCAGTTAATTTATCAATTACAAATTGATAGTAAGGAATCATGGTACCCTTTGCTAGAGAAAAAGACCAGATAGATGGTAATATGAGTGCCAAAAAGATTAAGAAAAATCAAGAAGTTTAATTGACTCTGTAGGCCTAGACAAATTAGGAAGCATATGATAGCTTTTGACTAGGGGTAACCTCCAACATGGTCCATTATACTGGTTAGTATCAAGATATACTGTATTGCACTGATACTGAATTGGTATGTGGCATGAAAAGTGTACCAAATGTCAATACGCCGAACCGACCCTCGTACAGGGCATATCGATACTATACCAAGATGTTATCTGTATGGGGTCTGGTATCAAGATGGTGAACATTGCTCCAACCAAATACGAGGTTAGCAGAATTAGGTCGGATAATCAGTTTTAGGTTATAAACAGGTTAGATAGCTAACTTGTTTACTAAACCAAGAGACATTTGACTTGGATCACTCTGTTTAATAATCAGGTTGGGTCAACATGACTTGAAACTGACCCATTAATAACTTGAAACCAACCGATTTATCTATTTGACCTATTGACCCATTTAAAACCAAGCTCTAACTAGAAACCTTTTTTTACCCATTTTACTACATTTGTTTTTTTTTAGAATTCTGGTAAGAATAAGGACTTAGTTCAGTCATCCAAATGAGAAAAACTTTTGGAATCTTTCTTCCCTTTTCCCTCTATGAGAGATATGAAACCCTAGTTGATCCTCACTCCTCTTCCCATTACTCTCTTCCCCTTTTCCCTTTTCTCTTCTCTCAATCGGATACTAGGATTGTTATCCACATCCAAACTGAACCAGATTTAGAAACAGATGTGATCAGAATATATCTGACCTACTTTCACCCCTATTTGTCATGTTTTCTTTTGTCCATTAGTCAGATGGATTTGTCGAGGTTTGTTTTTTTTAAATAATATTCTTTTCCTTATCTATGAATAAGTAGGCACCCACCAAGTCCCCTAATCCCCTCTTGGATGGCCTTTCCTAAAAGAAAGGGTCGGTATTAGCCAACAGAGTGACCGTGTCTACACTAGGTGAATCATGTCAAATCGGGTACCCTTATAGGATAAATAGGTTAACTGCGTCACTTTGGAGACACCAGGCACTAGCTTCTCAAATGGGTTATATATACTGGGTCATCTTATCTATTAAAAAATTAGGTCGTCTTTTGGATTTTTCATTTCTGACCTGTTTAATAAATGAGTTGGGCTTAGGTTAAGGTTGAAAGTTTACTCACAATACCTATGTCCAACATGACATGAACCTAATCTCTTGCCATCCCTATTCTTGGCAATGTCTTATATAAGTTATTCAATCCAATACTTGTGGTAAAAATAAAAGTCTGAAAGCAACACAAGAAATAGTACAAGACAAACATAGAGATCATCCACTCAGTTTAATTATATAGTTACTCTTAAATGTGCATGAAAATATCATCAGAAAAATCAAGCTGTAACTTGAAAATAGAACCATAAATTTCAGATCTAAGAAAATCGTAAACAAGTCGAGATAAATAAAGGCCTACGTGGCTACATTAGTTAAGATAACTCTCCATCTTTGCCATGTCCCATTAAAAAAAATTTTAATCTCTCCATCTCGTTGCTAGCTCTATTGAGATATCTTCCTCATCAACTTCAAAATTAATAAGATGTAAGCATGTCATTCTGATACATCTTTATACATTTTCATTTTGTTAATTGCAAGAAAGCACGGATACTTCAAATATATGACCATAGATATTTATACTCGTTAGGTACTTCCGGATATATGTCTAATATTGTGAGAGCCCTTGCTAGCCTATATTTGTCCTACATCGATTGCGTGCTGGGGAGATCCTGAGTACTTATATAGGGCCAAGTAACTAGCTTTTCGGGTAGGGTTCTAGGTCGTTACAAATGGTATTAGAGTGAACCTAGCCCATAGCCCATATGAACTAAGGGACACTACAATACAGGTCCTTTTAGGACAGACCATGAGTTGATCGTGGAGTCTGTGATTAGATTTGGACCCTTCACCTAGTGAGAAGACACAAGGGCTTAAACGTGAGGACTATGTAAGAGCATGTGCTGGTGTATGCTAGTCCCACATCAATTGCATGCTGCAGAGATGTTGGGTACTTTTACGAGGCCAAAGAAGCTAAATAATATCTTTCAGCTAGCTTTTTAGGTAAGGTCATGGGTTATTACAAATACTTGTGTAAAGTATTCCATTTTCAAAATTAAAGAAACACTCAAGATACATCTCATATACACTTGAAATACTTCCCTAATACCTCCAAGAATGAGGGAAGTTCTTTTTAATATTAACCTTCTAATGATGAATGGCCAAATTTGTAGTTTATGATGTTAAATATTAAAATATAAGTATGGATTGGGGTCTGTAAATTTGAATGATGACTAATTGATGAGCTAGTAAAAGTTGATGATGTCATATAAAGTATGGACTATGTTATTTTGATAGCCTACTACATCTTATGAATTCTTTTTTACATAAGTATACGTACTTGTGTATGTATGTATGTATGCATATGTATATATTACACACACATATCTATATCTATATCTATATCTCTATATATATATATAAGTTGGCATATTCAAGATGTATTATGTCCTAGTTTTCAAGGTTTGCCCTATTGGTATATCCATATCGTGTGGCATCTGTGACCCAACTTGATAGAATAATTATCTCTAATTTTCATAATTTCTCATTTCCATATTGAATTCCTGTATTTTTGCCACCCTTGGATCTGAAAGTTTAATAATGATATCTAGTTATCAACACTCTGACATGAGAACTTTCAGATCCAAGGGTGGCAAAACACAGGAATTTAATATGGAAATGAGAAATTATGAAATTTAGAGATAACAATAATGATATCAAGTTATCAACACTCTGACATGAGATGTAGGTTGTAAGAATGCCCTACAACTAAAACACAGACTTGGGAAAAGCTAAACTCCATAGTTTGTTCGATTGCATTACCTCATCCTTGGGTATTTTTTTCTTCTCATAACCCCATTTACGTGCCAACTTCAGAGCAGTTTCCACACCTTCAGCTCCAGTATTCATTGGCAGCATCATTTCATATCCAAACATGCGTGTGAGGTACTCTGCAAAGATTGGAAGCTTATCATTGTAGAAGGCCCTAGAGCTAAGAGTAAGCCTTTCAGCCTGTTCAATCAAGGCTTTCGTGACTTTTGGATGACAATGTCCCTAAAAAGCAAAGCCAAAAAAGGGGGAAAAACAAATGAGTTTCTGAAATAGAAATCAAATAGGCTGCAAATATAGAAACTGACTCAACTGATACCTTACAAATCTCCAAGGATGAAAACCAATTCCACAACAACAATCAACATTGTCATGACACAACCATGTTTTCATTGAAAAATTAATTTTGAGCTCAACGTGTAGGAAGATTAATTTGTTCACAGAGTTAAAGTTTTGAATATTGGTTAGCAAAAGCACATAAAATGGGTTTTGGCAAGACTATAAACCTGATTGACTGCAGAGTAAGCAGATAGGAAATCAATATACTTGTTGCCTTCAGGGTCCCATATACAAGTGCCCCTCCCTTGAGAAAATACCGTAGGAATCGGATGATAACTGCAGATTAATCACAGAATGACTCAGAGCAGTGTAAAAGTTTAACAGTTGTCAATAATGAATCAATGCAAGGGTGATAATATCATGAGTACTAAAGGCATAATTATGACTCGGAAAATCATCAAAAACTAACAAAATTCCACTAATAAAGTGAACAAGGCATGCTCGATTCACTGAAGCTAGTCCAGACCATAGTTTCTTTTTTTAACAAATTGAAAAACAGTGATACAATCAAGGACCAAATATCAGATTGAGGAGATGTAACATTTAACTAAATGTTCTATTATTTAGTTGGACAAGAATTATATAAAAACGGCTAACAGTGGATCAATTGGACAATATATTGATTGCAAACTACAAGATAATAATGTAATCAGCAATGACAGATGTTAAGGTAACAAATCAGAAATATTAATAACTATGTAACAGGAGTACAAATTTAATTCAGAACTCAGCAATTTTCAGAGATTGCTATATAGCATCTAATGGTAAAGACCCTATCACAAAAAGCTGATTATGCTTTCATTTTCTTTACATGATAACATTAAGTGACAATGTTTATGCATTTTGGTGGCAATAGCTCAATCAGTTAATCACCCAGTTTCCTTGTTCTTCTCCTGGAACCTGCCTATCTGAATCATTTAAAGATAATAAATAAATCCATCAATTATAGAAAATTATTTTCTAGTTTAATCCAAATCAAAATTCAGGATCAACCAGAAAATTGAAGATTTGCCATATTTGTGCATGCGTACCTTGTTGTATCAGTATTTTATCCATCATGGCAACATGATCACATTAAATTTCAGATTACGGCTTCAGTGAGTATCATAGCATATTGGGTCAATGATGGATTAATGTGGATGTAGATGATCACAAAATATTCTGGTTATCCAAAGGTCCAAAAGTTGTGCGAAAATTTAAGCATTTCAATGGAATTGGACATAGTCAGTAGGATAAATATGTGCAGTTTTGTTTATTTAGGCTATTTTTGGATGGTTTTATTGGTTCTAACTCATTCCAATTTTAACTCTAGCCACCGTGCTTAAGATGAAATGAATGAAAAGAATCGGAAAACAAGGTAAAACTTGGCTTATTCCTCTGTTTGGCCTAATACACTACTTTAACCTTAAACCACATGCCTGATGCCATCTACATGTCATTAGTATTATGAATCAAAGTATGATCTCCATAGCAAAGAAATTTATACCTAGTTATTAAATGATGCCGACCTTCATGGGCTGATGCAATTTGGTCCAAGGAAACTTTGGACAAGAAGGGGGATAGTCATAAATTCAAAAGGCTACCTGGAATAAATTTACTTGGTTATTCATAACAACTTGTACAATCAAGGAGCCACTCTTGAATGTTATTCTATACCCAGAAATTATGAATAATGAAGTAGGCAAGGTTTGATACAAGGTACTGAAAAGCCATTTCTAAAGTATATGACTTGAAACTCCACAAAATGGTCGTCAAGCAAAAATTTGAACTTTAGCAAGGAACCCTTCCATCTATACCAAGATATCAATAGAAAAATGCACCTCTAGACTAATATTAAAGAACCACAGGCAGATTCTTAGCCAATTTTTAAAAGCCAAAATAAAGTATCAATAACATCAACAGCAAATAATTTTAAAAAAATTATATCTATTTAGTCTTCTCCTATGTGCCTAGAGCTGGCCTTATGAGTCCTTTGCCATTTCTTATTAACAGGGGCTAACTCCTTTGTGTGGTAGTATGGAGGCAACAACAATGTAATATGTTCAAGTTGGATATGGATCCTGAAAACAGCATGGACAACTCACTGGATTTGGTTTATGCACATGTTAAGTTTTCAAACCAAATAGCTTGACAATATAAGTAAACTAAAATACAAGATAAGTTGGTAACTTTACATTTTTGTTGTGAAGCCAGCCGCATCATCTTTGCCTCTCTTTATACATGTTTAGTTAGAGACATACTACTACAAAAGATAAGTGAAATAGAAAGAAATGGAAAGAGAATTAAAAAGATATATGGTCAGGGATGCTAAATATTGCAGTTTAGTTTCAGATATATTGAAACCATTCAAATTTGGTGTCAAAGACATATAAGATAATGCTTAGATCCAACACAATGCCATCCCTATTCCTTTCCACAACTTCCATGTACGTTATATAAAGTCCATGAATCCACTATCCTAACCCTTCAACATCCATCCAAGTCTCTCTCTCCTCACAAATGTATCAAATGTGGAAATGTTCTTCAGCAGAATCAGCACTATCATCAACAGACTCCTACAATCTCTTCAATATATAGTTACACATGTTTCAATGTCCTTATATGTAAACCTAATTTTCATGGTTTTTCATGAGAAAAAGTTAGAACTTGCAATGCAGCGTGGACTATTAAAAGCGCACAAGCAGAAGACGACCACTATAGAGACAGCCAACATATCAGAGCATGAAGTTGATCAGAAAAAAGCCAACTAAGTATTTTGTTGCTTCTAAACAGGTATCAAGTGTATTAGAAGCTCCAACATTAGTACTGCTGTATACAAGAGCAAAGCCTTGATTCATCACCGGTTTATACGACTACCACAAACTACAGCAGCAGATCAAACCAAGCCCAAAAATTCCAAGTTTACTGAGCAAAAAACCAAACAACAAAGAAAGAATAGCACCAATTCTCATCGTATCAAAAATTAGCATCAGCTGAAAATCAGCATCACTAACTCTTAAAAGCCATGGCAACCCTCCAATTTCAATCAGCATATCATCATGCACCAACCAGACTTGTCAAAACCATAGATAAACCCATAAACAAAACACAGAAACATTGACAAACATTTCTTCCTTCCCAACAAAACCAAGATCGACCGAGTCAGAGACCTGGTAGCATCGACATCCAACAAAACCAAATATAATAAATCTACATAAATAACAGAGGATCTAAGTGAGGAAAGCATTAGATCAAGGCCGCAAGAATTTGGGATCTAAGAAGGGGAGTGGTGTGGGGTACAACAACATAGCTTACTTATGAGCGCTATACTGGTGTTCCATTCTCATCAGTTCCTCGGAAGAGGAGGGGGCGGATTTGTGGGGAAGGGCGCACATGCTCCTCGCCCCAATCGCCCTTCCCAGCATCCATTGCAACGATCTCTTGGTCGCAATCATTTGATCTGCTGCTCTTCTTCTCCAAAGAGAATGAAAACCCCTCCCGAGATATCAGATCAGATGCAGGGAAAGAAATTTGGAAATATGTACTGATTGGGTCGCCTTTCTATTTTTTGATTTTTTTTTTTTTTAGCTTTCTTTCTTTCCTTCTTTTTTTTTTTTTTTTTGCTGTGGCAAAAGTGAAGATGGGGGAGGGGGGAGGAAGACACCCCCAACCTCGGGTAGACAAATTTTACTCATACCCTCCCCTACTCATGGAAATCCACGTATGAGTACATCACACCAGTACCACCTAAGCATCCGACAAACCAGATAGCGACTCCACCGGGCAAACCAAGCAGGAGGTATCCGGTCCATACATTTAATCGACTTCCGCGCATTTTGAACCTAGGCCACTCCGGTGGAATCAAAGCCCCGTTCTCACTATGCTACCACTTCGATGGGAAGTGGGAGGTGAAATTAGGAGCCGATGCTAACCCTATCTTTGAATCGAACCTTTACTTCTCTCACTTGGGCTAGGGGTGACACCATCTAAACTATTGATTTAATTATATAGGATAGCTATACGCATGTTCGACTTAGATACTTGCATTATAATGTGACAATTTATATACTTTCTTTTAATGCACTTATAATTGCATAATATGTATCTCATTGAAGCATAGATAATTCATCCCATCTTATATTACTTATGATTTAGCATTATGTTATAACCAAGAGGAGTTTATTGTATATGGGTGGTTACAATTTGTTTTTGACAATATAATATGCATGGAGAAAGAAGGAAGAAAAGTTGAAATGCAGGATTATTCCCATTAGATAGATGGAAGTGGAGAGATGGCTAGGATTTTAACACCTTATAGAGTTATAGTGCTTATATAAGGCTGGTAAAAGATTTGTTGCTTAATGCAAGAAAACGAGAGCCGCGACTATTTACCTAACAAACAATTGCAACAATATACATGAAATTTTCCTTAATCTCTTAAAAATGGCTTATTTTACATTCAGATGACTAATCCGGATATGACGATTCCATTTCCTTTATTTTTCTCTTTTCAGTCTAAATTGTTGCGACCTCTAGTAACTTGAAATCTTAAATAGGATGAACAGAAGGTTTGTCCTTGTCCACTCTTTGGACACACCAAAAAGTTGAAGGGTAATCTTTTTTCTTGTAATAAAATCTAAATAATTGCAAAAATCAATGCACTCGCTGATTTGCCTGCTCATACGACGAGACTTGATTAACCCATGCATGCATATCCAACTCTACCTTGCCATCAAGTCTGACCTTCAACACAAATTTGAGTGTTTATTCTTCTTGCCAATGAGTCATTAGGAATCAAGCTGACACTCTCTCCTTGGCAGCTTTTGCACCAAACTAACATGTTCTCAAACCATGAAACCTGATTTTGAAAGACAATTCGAGATATCAAGAAAATTAGAGGCCTACGCACCAGGCATGCACTGCAGTGATCAAGGACATATCATCATGAAGTGGAAAAAAACGACACGGATTAGGTCACCACCATTTTCTCAAAAGATTAGGTTGCCGATCTAATCAAGCGGCAAAACTGCTTTTCAGTAGACTCTGGGGGTCCTCAACAAAACCAGCAGCCATGAACAAGTCAATCATGTCGGCCAGGCTGCTGAAACCTAGAAAGAAGGCAACATGCAGGTAGGGAAGCAATGCTTGCCTAGTTATCTAGCATAGCATGTCTTGTTATTTGCCGCCTTCAAGTTTAAACATACCTCCAGTCCATTCTTAATCTTCCCTGCCAAGACCAGCATGATATCTATGCTGAGAGTTCATCTTTTCACATGCATTCTAGTGGCTGCAGAGTATTGAAGCAAACTTGAACTTGATTTCATACAAGGCCAATAACTTCATAACTTATATCGATGCTTTTCTATTGCACTTCAAACTTAAAGCACCTGATGAGGTCAAATTCCTAAAAGATGGTGCAAATTCCTCCACTTACAGTAAAATCTTCTATTGCATCAGAAGCTCGATGCAGTGATACAGAAAGGAAGCAAAACAAGTCAGGGTTATCAAGTGTGCGATGCAATTAGATAAATAGGAACAGCAATTGCCCTGCCTTGCTTTATTTATTAGAGCAAAGGCAAGGGAAAGCCGTCAATGTTTAGTAATTCATCACCCGCCTGCTTCCGACACTGAATGCAGCAGCAAACTCGTAGAACTTCAAATGCCCTGCAAGTGCTTCTGCTGGAATAAATAACTCAGAACATGTCACTGAGAGGGCTTATATTTGCAAAGGTGGTCCAGGTTGAATGACACAAAGGTGATAGAATTCTTCTACAAACAGGTGCTGGCTAGATACTTTTCGCATGCTGAGTCATGATCAAATGTACTTCATGTTACTTGCATTTTTTTTCAGAACTCCCCCCTTATTATCTCTGTATAAAATGCAACCCTCTCATAAAATTACAATTTGAATAGCAAGCTGCTTCCTTGCAAACTTATCCAAAGAGAAAAACTTACTTGATCAGTAGAGATGAAGGAATGGCTTAGTTCAGTGTTCTGCTGCATAAGCTCAGCATCAATTTTGCATAAAGCTCACTCAATAATAGTAAATGATGTTGAAGTTACTTTAACAGAATATGCTATACTCTCAGCAGAGGATTTAATCCCTCAAATAATAGATGACCATTACAAATGAAAAATCACACCATACTCCTCCCCTCCATCTTCTTTCCAATGAACTGCAAGTTAAGGTGAACTGAGTTTGGTTAGTTTCAGAGAATTTATGAGGCCCAAGACATTTTACGGTATATGCAAGAAATCGACCAAAATGCAGAAAACTGAATTCCACTAAGCATGGTGTGGTGAGAGGAGCATCAAATGGAGCTCCCTGGGTAGTCCAGAGGGATTGTTAGCGTGTGCATGCTCGCATGCTCATCTGCACATGCATTCATGTATTTATGACCATATATGTGCATGTTGTTTGTGTGTATGATGCACCAGTTGAATTGAATGACCCCAATGAAGATGGAGTCAGATCATTAAAAAGGTTTCAACTTCAAAGATACAAAACAATAAGGATAAAGTTCAGGGAGAAATGGGAAGAGGTTGTCACAATACTATATTAGGGATATGCAACATGGTAGATTCTATAACATGTTGAGAGATATCATTTGTAGTTCTGTGTTGCCAATGGTGCTTTGTTAAACTTTGAATGAAGAATTCTGAACATCTAACCACGGATACTGAAGTTTCAGCAAGAAGTGTTTGAAGGGATTTGCTTTGATACTTGCAGCATGTCATTGTGTTGGTTTGTATTCTAACATATCTAACTTATGCTTTTGACCAATGTCTTAGCCTTTTAGGTTCCAATTTTTCCTATGCCATTTTGCCATTTCAAGCTTTAGTACATTTACCAGAAGAATGGAACCTACAAATGCTGTATGTATGACAAACCATAAAAGAAACTCAAGCAAAAGGTAAATTCCTTTCAAATAAAGTAATCAAGGTAATATTGCAACTTATCTTAAGAACACAAGTACATTGAGTTAATAATCTTCAATATGGGAAAGAATGGTACAAAATATACTAGAGATCAACATCAAAATTGAATCTGTATGTTGATGGCTGTCAGAATTTGCAGCTCACGGGACATCGAAGATTTTTCTGAGTTGTTATATCACTCAACAAAAAAAAAATCTCAAAGTACATTAAATGACATACTAAAATTCTGCTAAAACATTCTCTTTAAAAATAAACTCTGTTGAAATAAATATCTGCTATAGGGGCATGAAGATTTTTCTTCAGGGTAAATTACAGAGGAACACGTTCAGCAATAAAATAGAGAAGGTTATCCATAAACTCTGAGAAACAAACCATTTCTATGGAAACTATAGTTAACAATGAATTCTCATTGAGTACAAAGCTAATAGTAATTTTTCCAATGCTTACCACAAGTGAGAGTCTCCATCATATTGTTCTACTAACAGTGTTTCACAAGAAACACTTGTAAAAATATCAATAAACTATTTTATTTATATCACCACCTGCATGAAAATGGCATAAAAGTAAACATAACTAGGTTTAAAATCTGATAAAGAACTACAACTGATCGCTTGTGAAGGTCCAAGGGATATGCCTTTGGATGAATAGACCAGTTCTGTTTCTTAGAAATAAATAAGATCAGGTGTTTTACAGCATAAAATTAGTATTAGATATTGAGAGGCAATAATGAAAAGTTTATGCCTCCAATGTTGGAGATGAAGGAGAAATACATGAGAAATCCCCCCTGGCTTCAATCAACATTGCTATGAATTCTCTCATAGTCGGTCATGTCCCATGGTGATTCACCATTGCAAAATAGTGCAATTTTCAAAACCAAAGACATCTCTTCAACAGTGCTCTTTGAACTCAAATCCAGCCTGCAATCAAAGATCCCAGAAGATGGTGTTAGAATCTGCATTGACCTCCTCGCCCAATTGGCCAGATCCCTTCCTTCCTCCAGAGGCTGGATTGGACGTTGTTCAGTGATCAATTCCAATGGAACAACACCGAAACTATAGAAGCCTCATTTCTCAGTGACAACATACTCTGGATCAAAAATAAGGTATGGACAATGTTAGACAGTCAAGAAAGATGTGGACGATGTTAGTGCAAGCATAAGCTGGACCATGTATAAGATGTGGACAACATTAGACAATTAAAAGGCCAAGCTTTACCACATAAGAGCTATCGCTAATCTTTCAACAATCATAGTTCCAAATAGGAGGATTATAAGTATAAACGTTTCTGCTCCTAACAGGGATTTGATTAAAGAATAGTATATAAAATGGTGTCTATTGATCTCATAATATGATATTAAGCTCCATAAAAGTTCATGAAGCTTCAAGTAAGCAAGATCCTGGTTATAGCAAGAAATCACCAACTAAAGAAACATCAGCAAGAAAGCATTTCGGATCTGAATTTCTTTAAAGAAACTCGAAGAAAAAATCTTCTGGATTAAGCAGAAACTTCCCATAGATGCTCTATGGACTCGTAAAGGGGTATTATGGTGGGAGATATTATCATTCTCATTTTCAAGATCTCAAGTAACAGAACTAGAATGCTGCTGAATGACATACACTATACATGTATCTCTATGTTTATCTAACCTGAAAAATAATTAGAGCATTTAATACAAATGAAGCAGATATAATCTGATGATCTGATATAGTAAACATCTGGAAAGAGTTTTGAGATCCTCAGCCTCCAGTTTTAGACTTCACTTTTTGTGAATCCTAAAATTTAAAAGTATATAACTATTCTAGAATTAGATCAAGAATAAGTCATGTTATAGTAACAACGAAAAGTTGTAGCTTCATGTACCCGGTGTAAATCCAGTGATGTGTAAATCAACTATTTACTAACCAAACATCAACCACTTTTGCTTGTAATATATCCATTTTTAAACTACAAGGTAACAAATACCTTATTATCAGACTAGAAATCTATGCATGGTAACTGAAACACATCTCAACTTGCTACTACATTGAAGCAGGAAGCATACCTTTAACAAGTACTTCCTAATGTTATTTTCTCTTCAGATGCTTCCTAAAAGCGTATATCTCAGAAAAAAGAAAAACACAATCACAAATGAACTAATCTTCATCTATTTGATTCTCCAGCAATATGTTTTATCTGGGGCAATACAGCTGCATGAACCAGCAACTGCAGACATGGTATTGGAGTGTGAAATGTGTCGATTTTCCCAAGCCGAAGTCTCCTACATGAGCTTCTATTGTTTCATCCAATAGAATATAGTTTGATTTTATATCACGGTCTATAATTTGGGGTTTACAGTTGCAGTGAAGATAGCGCAAGCTTTCCTCATTTCCGATAGCAATCCTATAACAAGCATGCCAAGCAAGTAGATGTGTCCCTGTTTCCATGAAAATTTGCCATATATTCATGCAATATAAGCTTAGAACTTGACAATGTTGCAGTGCAAACATTTCCGAGGCTGGATATCTCAGCTCGGAAATTGCTGCCGACACTAGAACAATCTCACTGGGATTTCAGCTTCTTGATGACGATCATGGCCCCATCTGGCATGACAGCCTTGTATACTGTTCCATGGGCACCCCTTCATATAACAATACACTCTGAGACTGTCTGTGGCCTTAAGAAGTTCTTGATATGTGATACCCTCCATGGGAAAATAATGAGGACCAGACATGCCACGTTTACAATCTTCGAATGAAACAAGATCAGGAATGCGACGCTTTGGAGACCAACAAAACCCCATTGTCAAGAACAAGGAAATTAATCCCACAATTACAGCAGCAATGCTAACTACACCATTTTCTCCTTTGAGGTTTCCTTTATTGCCCAACCTGATTCCTTCAGTGTCGGTTCGCAAAGGTGTAGGCTGGCAAGCTTTATTACTCATTGTATACAATCCATCATTTCCTAGAAAGTTGCTACCATCCATTCTTCTGAACAAAGGAGGTCAGGCAATGACCCAACAAAGTTGTTTTATGAGAGATTGCAAGCTAGGAGGCTCGAAAACCTGCCGAATGATGATGGCACTTCACCATCTAGCTGGTTGTTGTTCGAGTAGAGGTTTTCCAACATTTGCAAGTCCCCAAGCGCATTGTAGCTGGCAATGAGAGCAATTTACAGGGTTGGGAGCTGGCCCAGCTCAACTGGTACATGACCACAAAAATGATTCCCTCTTTCTTTTGAGCTCAGCAGGGATGGTCTTTCTATGATGGTTATCAGAGAGCTTCAACTGTTACAAATTCACCGAATCACCAAGTTCTTCCGGAGCAAATCCAGCAAACTGATTTCTGCTAAGATCAAGCCTAGTACAATTTGCTAGCACAGAGCTGTATAGCTCCTGAGGAGATATATTGAAGTACAAAACTGTTTACAAGAAAGAAATTACAAAAACTATTTTGACAACAAAAGAAAATACATGCATAGCATATATAGATGCTAATATTGATAATGATTACTATTATCACTCATATATAATCTCTTTATTCTACCTTCCTCAGACCACTCCCTATCTCCACTATTCCATTTTCCACTTGTTTTTTATGGAGCACATATATTCATAGATCTTCTCAGGTTCTGGGAGGTGCTTCAAGACACTCTCTCTTTCCATGCACCTCTTCTTCCAAGCCATGAGCCTGGGGCATTCCTCCTCTATGCTAAAATTGGCAGATTTCTCATAGGAATAGAACCAAGATGCAAAGGAAATGAAAACAATATCCATGTACCCAAAAGTTTCACCTCCGAAGAAGGGATTCTCCGCCAACTCCTCTTCCAACAGCTTCAATTGTGCAATAAATTCATTCTTTGCTGCCACTTGAGCCTCTCCTTTGACCCTCCATGTCATACTGCCAGATGCATCTATCTGTGGATGTGAAAAAGAAAATATGATTAAAGGTCAAAATCTTTAGATGTACATCATGAGTAAAACATAAAATTGCTCCAATTTGCCTAAGAGCTTAGATATAAATCTTTTTCATGGAACTTGTGTTTTTGGGTACAATAAGATGAGCACGATCTCAACCAGATTTCTCTTGCTCTTGATGCTTGCAAGCTTGCAATTCTGCAAGACTCTATCCGATAACTCCATACATGTTAGCATTCCTGAATAATTGCATTCATATATTAACTTGTTCATTGTGGTTTGAATAATTTTTTGAGAAAATTGGACAAGGTCTTTCGTTCATTAAAAATAAAGTCTAAAAATCGGTTCTAGTGAGAGGGAACCCAACTTATAAATATCGGTGTGAAGCACCACCCGGGAATTTATCCATCTATTCTTCTCTCAGTCTCTGCCTTGTTCTCTCTTGGGTTCCCATCCTAAGCCCACGATTTTGAGGCATGGAAAGTTTGGAGAGGTTTCTAGCTATTAGCCTCTTCTCCCACCGGCGATGCTGGCAACGATGATCTGGCATCAAGGAACTCCGATGATGCAACTAGTAAAGCTAGGAAGTGATATGAGGTAAGCTTTCACATCTCCTCCATTACTTACAAACACAAACTCCATAAGTTAGCTAGCTTTGCTATGACAAACCGATATCTTGTTTAAACAATTTCAGAAATAACAGCTATAAACCAAAGTCATCTTTTGGTCTATCAACAAGTTAAAAGAGATAATAAAGTTAGATTTTGAACTACAAGATTATCAGGTCAGATAACTAAGATATTAATGTTATTCCTTGTCATTGCCCTTTCCTTAATTTTCTTTTACTTTTTGAGAAAAAGATGCTTTTGCTGCATTTTTTTGAGAACCATCTAGGCAAATCTGGTTGACAGTTGACATGCTGTCCCCTATTACATCACTTTGAATATAAAAACTGGATTGTAGAACTGGAATTCAAGCTAGTAATACAGACCTTTTCATTCATCATTTTTTTACTATAAAACACTTTTTTTCAGTTTCCTATAAATTCTTTCTTCTGTTTCACTTTATAGTGAGTACGTAGTTGTTACAATCACTTAGATGAAAGTTACTGAAAACGCAATTATGTAATGAGTATGTAGTTGTTCTTCGAGTTGAAATATGCAATTATATAATCTATAGCTACATGGATTAATAGCTAACAATATATGAGAACAAACTTAAAAGAAAAATTCATATTGGTGTCTCAAGTAGAGAACCAAAAAAAAAAAAAAAAAATAGAGAGAGAGAGAGAGAGGGAGAGAAGCTGGTATTACCTTTTTCTCAAAGAAATCAGCCCAAAACCTCACGTTTGCTCGCTGCTGCGGATCTTTGGGCAGCAGCGGGCATCTGTCGCTCCACACCTCATCAATGTATTGGAGAATGATGAGAGACTCGGCAACCGGCTTTCCATTGTGGATCAAAACCGGGATTTTTTTGTGAACTGGATTGGAGTTGAGGAGCAGGGGGCTCTTGTCCCATAAGTTCTCTTCCTTGTGTTGATACGCCACTCCTTTCTCAGCCAAAGCAATTCTCACCCTAAGCGCATAGGGACTGGTCCAGAAATCAAGGAGCACAACCTCATCATCCCGGGCCATTGGAGTGGAAGGAAAGGAGAGAGTGTATGGAAGAACTCGAGGAATGTCTCAGCTTTTTATTTCTGCAGTTCCTGGACAAGCTAGCGTTTGGTCCAACGCATGGATGTATAGAAAATTCGGTTTGCTTTAGAATCCCGGCCACCAACCTTCTGATGTCATTGCTTAGATAAGATGGCCCTTTTCTATTTTACAGTTATCATCAAATAAGTGAAATTTCATTCATAGCTGAATGAGCAAGAGAAGCTCTCCATTTAATTAATATAGAATGGAGGACTGTGGGATCAGTTGATCAGATGAGAATTTCTTGGCTAAATTCAGGCAATAAATCAGGTAAGAGAGCAGATCTTTTTCGACATGGATGAAAGAGTTGGTAATGGCACGTTCTTCTTTGACTACTTTTAAGTTCTACCATTATTCTTGTCACGCTCCATATTCGGAGCATGGTATAGCTATGCTATTGAGGAGTACAATTTATAATAACACGAAGCCAAACATTTCATTCAACTTTCAAATTTCTCTCAAACAAAATATAATAAATAAAAATTTAATTTAATTATTCATTAAATGTAACCAATATTAGTTTAGAGTGTCTAAATTCAAATATAAATATCAAACCCATAATCCTTAATATTTAGAAAATTATTAACTATAAATTCATAGTTAATTTAAAATACTAAAATTCTTCTACAAATTCGTCAAGCATGCTCGTGCGAACTTCAAGCTTAGATCATTCTTCATTCCTATCGACCATATTTGTTTGGAGAGAGAAAAATAAAAATAAAAATATATGAGCGACACAACTCAGCAAGTGAATCTTTCACTATATTGCTAGATCAAGCATAAGTTTTTACATGAATCGATGCATCATAAAGTGAAAATAATAATTAGTGCAAGATAAAAATATTTTATAGTACAGTATATTAAAACAAATCATAAAGCCAATCATGCATGATAAATCATTCATATTTCATAAATATGGTTCCAAGTTTATTTTGCAGATAAATTTATAAATTATTTTTCTACCATTTAGCTATATTATAATTCAAAATATTTCTTACAGATATTCATGCCATGAATCTGAAAATTTATATGTTATTTTTTTGCTTCCCCAGCTTACAATTTTGAACATATCCTGTAGATAATGAATCCTGGGCAATTCTTACAATTTTGATAAATATCCGAACAAAACAGATGAGAAATTTAAGTGAGTTTCTTTTAAAATTTTAAATCGTTCACTCCAATGAATTGGATACGAGTCAGAGATAAGCAGCTAAGAAAAATATGTTACGTTATACCGTCTCTTTCTCAAAACTAATGCATGGCGCAGTTTTCTTTCTACTTAAACTTGTTTTCATGTAGAGTATATGAAGAGATATATACCTTTCTTAATTCTGAAAGTGCTCAAAAACAATTATGTGTCTGAGGCAAGAAAGAGGTTCACAAATCTGCCAAAATTCCATTAAGTCAGATTCTTGTGATTTAATGGGATTATGAGTTTTTCTGATGCTCTTGTATGTTGCTGGTTGCTTTTGTGATACACCATTGTATGAGCATAAAACGACATGTATTCAACAGCTGATCATCTGAATTTTAATGAGACCTTTTAATGAAATTAGTACATATTCATTGGGATCACCAAACTTGCGAGCAGTATTGGATTCTCTAGGTAAAGAGAGAGTTGGAACCTTTTGCGTAGGGGTGCAACTTGAGTTGGGCTCAACCCAAACTTGCTTGCCTAACCCGTTGATTGGTAGGGCTTGGTTGAAGTTTTATAAACTTGGATCTATATTCGGTTCAAAAATCTCGACTTAGTGATGCAGGCGAGAAAAACCTTTACCTTAAAAGTTGTTCGAGGCTTAAAAAAACAGCAGCACCAAAGTTTGTATCATAGGTTATCTTTCACTCGGACGCATCCTTATCCTCACCTTTTGCAACCTAGACGACACTTTTTTATTTCCATGTGCTCATCTTGACCTCATACAATTGGATCCTCAATTTTGTCAACCCCAACCTGCATCACCTGATCTCAAGTGAGTTGGGCTAGTGTTGACATCCAACCCAACGCAGACCTGATCGTAACCCCACTTGGCTTGATCCAATAAATAAATAAATTATATCTGTATTTCATTTAGATTATCTATATGTTTATCTAATTGTGTCTACTTTTATAAATTTTGTGAATCCTTGCAATTTATAAATGATTGAGATCTCAATTGAAAAAATATTAATCGAATAAAAATATCTAGAACCTTTCACCTATCTTCAAATTTCCATCAATTTCAACTAATCCAATTAACATGGCACAACACAGCTCAACCTGACTAACCTAACCCGACTTGGCAAACCCGAGCAAACCAGAATTTGGCTTATACATGGTGGGGTTGGGTTGGGTTAAAGAAATTGTAACTAGAAACCAGGTTCGAAAGGTTAATGCCGGGGGATTTAGAGGTTGGGTTGGGATAGGGTTTGCCCAGACCAACCTGCTTGAATGTCTGGCTTTTGTCATGGCGTGAAGTATTCATGATTTTTTGAATGAGCAAAGATGTCCCATTTTAGCGTAGGCTCCATTTATGTACTACAATAAAGACAATAGTCGAAGAGACGCAAGAAGCATCTTTATTACATATAAGGCCCACAACAATTTATGCTGGTAAGTTACCATGATGATGAAAACTATCAAGCACAATTACATATATCTCTTATAATTAGATTTCATATTAGTACTCTTTATTTATTCATGTACCCTCCAAACTTCTCCAACCATTTCTATTCAAGTCCCAACCTCTTCTTAAGACCACAAGTGCGCTCATAAACCTTATGACGGTCAGGAAGAACCTTGGAGACACTTTCCCTTTCATTGCACCTCCTGACCCAAGCTAACAGCTTGGGACACTCTTTCTCGATGTTGAATCCTCCAAATGTCTCGTATGTATAGAACCAGCTCGAGAATGGCACAAGGACTATGTCGACATATCCAAGTGTTTCCCCACCGTAAAATGGTTTCTCTCCGAGCTCTCCTTCCAATTGCTTCAGTATCCCTATAAGTTCTTTCTTCGCAGCAGCTTGAGCATCTCCTTTGTTCTTCCAAATCCTCGACCCACATTGATATATCTGCACATATGAACATTGAAAAGGTTCGTTAAATTCTTTCAACTAGGCCCATTTTGGCAAAGAAAATGCTATTTGCGAACGCACGAAGTTTATCCGCTTGCTAATTTTAGCTTGGCAGCTCGATGCATATTTTCAAAATCCCCAATGTAATACAACATAATGTTGGAAAAATATTTCCTAGAAATTACTATATCTTTATTTGATATCTTGTGGTGCAAGATGCGTCGTAAGGAGCCACAACCATCCGTCTCCTTGATGGATGACGTGGTCCGGTGCTATATGATACTCTGTGATGCAAAACATGCACCACAGAGTATCCCGACTCCACGAGCAAGAAACCGGCGCCCCTAGCATTTCTTAGTCGATCTTATGCTATTTAACATACCATTTTGTCGACAAAATCGGCCCAAAATCTTGCATTGGCACGCTGGAGAGGATCCTGGGGCAGAAGTGAAGGGCCGTTTGTCCAAACCTCATCTATGTATTGGATGATGACGGAGGATTCGCATACAGGCTTCCCATTATGGATCAACACTGGGATTTTCTTGTGAACTGGGTTTAATTCGAGGAGGAGGGGGCTCTTGTCAAAGAGGTTCTCTTCCCTGAACTCGTACTCCACTTCCTTCTCGGCCAGTGCAATCTGCACCCTGAGGCCGAAGGCGCTGACCCAGGAGGAAAGGAGAATAACCTTATCTGCCATTGGAGGTCTTGAGAAAGCTTGGGATGGAGAGGGGTTGTGGAAGGGATCTTTGAAGGCTTTGCAAGGTTCGTTAATTTGGCGCGTCTTCCAACCAATTTATAGCCGTTGCAAGGTTGGTTTGGAGGGACTTTTAGTTGCCATCCAGGATGATCGTTTGATGTCATTGCTTATACAAATTAAGCAGTCATTTTGACCGCATGATCGTATCTTGACATGGCACGTGACATGATCAATGACAGATCGGGTAGGGAATCGGGCAATCAGCATCCAACAACATGAGCGAGAAATTCCCTTCTATCGTGTGGTTGAAGCTTTTTCGCCTTGCAATCTAGCGAGGAGGAGGAGGAGGAGTCATTGATACCGGGATTATTATTTCTTAATATCATGTATTTTTTGTTATTATTATTTGAAAAAATTATAGAGATATCTCTTCAAATTTGAGCCATTTACACTTATATCCTTAAAGTTTAAATTAGTCGCCACAACTTCAAATTCATTATAATATGGTCCAACTGTCTATCTCGATTACAAAATATTATCACGTGAATATCATCTGATAATCAAATTTTTATAAAATTTTAAAACTGCCCTTCTCGCTAACATAGCAAGGTACCTTTTTTTAATGGCACGAACTGAAGGGGTGGGGAAAGAGAGTCATTGAAACATAGTGCTTTGAGATCTGTGCAAGCAGATGAATGACATAGGATGGAGCACTTTGAGATTTGTGCAAGCAACCGGATGATAGAGAATGGAACGCTTTGAGATTTATGCAGACGGATGAATAATAGAGAATAAAGCGCTTTGAGATTTACGCGGGTAGATGAATGATAGAGGACGGAGCCCTTTGAAATATATGTGGCAGAGGATGGAGCGACTTGAGATCTATGCAGATAAATGGATGATAGAGGATTGAGTACTTTGAGATCTATGCAGGTAGATGGATGATAGAGAATGAAATACTTTAAGATCTGCATAAATAGATGGATGAAAGAGAAAGGAGTACTTTAGGAATTATGCAGGTGGATGGATGAAGGAGCTCTTTGAGATCCATGCACATGGATGATGACAAATCACGGAGTGCTTTGAGATCTGTGCTAGCGGATGGATAATAAATGATGGAGTGCTCCGAGATCTCTGCAAATGGATGGATAATAGAGTATGGAGTGCTTTAAGAGCAGTGCAGGTGGATGATAGAGAGGATAGAGTGCTTTAAAATTTATGCAAGTAGATGAATGATAGAGGATGGAGTGCTTTAAAATTTGTGAGAGTGAATGGATGACAGAATAGCGATCATCGTGATGCCTTGCATGAGAAGAATCCGTGAGGATTCTTTGCATGTATGCTTTTCTCTCATTAAAGGCACGGATCCATTGAAGCATCAGAATTCAAATTTGATATAGATCAGATGCTTAAGAGCTTCTTCCTGAGTTAGAAGCTCATTGAGCAATTCACTCCCGTTTCGTAAGCCATGATGTTAATAAATAAAGAACTATATATGGTGGGTGCATTCATCCATCATCATCACATGCCCATCATTCCACTTCTTTAAAATGCGTGCCTTTTTTCTCATCCATCCCAACAAAGTCCTACCATGCGATGAGCATCTCATGCCTAGCCAAATTAACTACACCTATTAATTAGCATCTTTCTAAACTCATCAATTTTCAGTCCAAAAGGGATGGATTAGAGAAGTTCACGTAAAACCTACCCAACAAGAAGTCTTCAATGGCGGCGGTTCTCCCACCTGCTTGCCCGGCCCACAAAATCATCGTCTACTCGAGACTCCTCTCGTCGTCGCATGTTATCGTGGTCAACTCTACAACGGCAAAAAAAAAAAAGAAACCCACCCTCCATCGTGACGCAAGCCATGACGCGCTCCCACTCGAAAGCAACTATTTGTTTTTTTTCGATAAATAGAAGGAATACTATCTTTAATCTATAAAAAGTCATCCATACGAGAGTGAGAGCTGACAGTATGTGGCCCGCCACGTTGCTAGGTATGTCATGGAGCCTGATAATATGTGGTCCTCATTGATGAGGGCTAAGTATGGAGCTTTGGTACCCGGAGTGAGAGGTGCCCGCCACCACTCTCCGGTGTGGAGAAAGATGTATGCGAGAGCAGGGGTGGTCCTACTGGAGATCAGATGGGCTATTGGTGATAACCGCTCCATTGATGTCTTGGTGGACTGTTGAGTGACCGCGGTGCCGATCAATCGTATGCCGACCATGGTGGACTCGGTGCGCTTAGCGGGCCAGAGGGTCAGCGACTTGTTGGACCCAGTTGAGGGCAGGTGGAGGGAGGGGTTGGTTCGAGAGGTGTGAGGGGTGCAGTTGGCAGAGTTAATTCTGGATCTCCCGGTGCCTCTTCAGAGGGAGCCTGACGGGCTAGTCTGGGCGCTGTCGGATCGATCACAGGTGCGAGCTAGGGATCTACTAGTTCTTTTTCAGGAGGGAGCCAGCTAGACAGATTGAGGGAGGATGGATTTGGCGGATGCAGATTCACCTGCGGGTGACGCTCTTCATCTGAAAGGTGGCCTGGGGCTGCCTTCCTACCAGGAGTGTGCTAGTCAGGCGGGGCATGCGGGTCGCTCAGGGGTGCGAGGTGTGTCCGGATTCCGAGGAGACCATTCGGCATGTTCTTCTGCAGTGCCCTAGGGCTAGGGAGATATGGAGGTCTCCCGTCCCTATTCCCTACTCGGTAGAGACGGCACAGGATCTGTTACTCTTGTTGCGAGCCTCTGTGCGGAGTCCTAGGTTCGCGGAGGCTGGGATACTTAGAGTATATCTGGCTTACCACATTTGGTTGGACCGAAATGCACGATTGTTTGAGGGCAGGAGGCTTTCGGCAAGGATGGTGGTAGAGAGAGCTATGCTTCAGGCTGAGGAGGTCTTTTTTTGTGCTGCCTTATCTTCACTTGGGATGACTGGGACATCTGGGGTACTCGTAGTGCTGTTTCAGCGCCCAGGTTTATCGTTTTTTTCTTGGGTGCCCCCACCCCTTGGTTATTTCAAAGTGAATTTTGATGGTAGTGTGGTGATGGATGGGAGGTCAGGAGGGGTTGGATTTGTTATCAGAGACCATTTTGGGAGTTTGGTTGCAGCGGGTGGCCGGGGCTCGCCAGGACTCACTGTTGCTGGTGCAGAGCTGTGGGCAGCCTGGGCGGACATATCCTATGCGAGGCGGGTGCATCTCAAGGGAGATTCCTCTATAGTTGTAGATTGGATCCGGGGTGCAGACAGATATGGAGATGGTCACCCACTTATTCGTGAGACACGCAGGTTGGCTATGGAGATGAACGAGTTTCAGGTAGTACACGTTTTCTGGAAGGCGAACAGGGCTGTAGACTGGTCGCCTCCTATGTTGCACAGCATTCCGGAGAGTTTCACTGGACATCTATAGTAGAACTTCCGTTTCATTTATATTTTTTGCTTTCTTCTAATTTGGCAAGATGTACACTAGAGCTATATGAATTATTGTTGTTTTCAAAAAAACGAAAAAAAAAAGTGTGAGAGCTGACGTGAGAGATTGCCTCACCTTCTATGACCCGATCCCATCCTCCCATAAAAAGTCCACTCCTCCCTCCTCGGGCCCCAAGAGCGGTCGGGCTTCTTCTGATCATCGTTTGTTGCTTTCTCTGGAGCGAGCGAGAGAGAGAGTGAGAGAGAAATAGAGAAGGAATCAATGGCGACGGCGGCGGAGAAGGGGGTGGTGCTACTGGACGTCTGGGTGAGTCCGTTCGGGCAGCGGTGCCGGATCGCGTTGACGGAGAAGGGGGTGGAGTACGAGTACAAGGAGGAGAATCTATGGGACAAGAGCCCGCTGCTGTTGAAGGCGAACCCCGTCCACAAGAAGATCCCTGTGCTCATCCACGAAGGCAACCCCATTTGCGAATCCCTCCTCATCGTCCGATACATCGACGAGGTCTGGTCCAACAACCCCCTCCTCCCCTCCGACCCCTATGAGCGGGCCCAAGCACGCTTCTGGGCCGACTTCGTCGACAAGAAGGTAATTATTACCCTTCTTTGATCTTTTATTTATATATGTACATATATGTGGTGAGAACAATGCTAACAAGATCACAAATTGTATATAAGACTTGGATGTCATCTTTTAGAGATCTCAATCTTTTGGGGATCGTTACTGTCATTAGGTCTCCGAATGTGGGACAAGGCTGTGGCTCAAGAGGGAGGCCCAGGAGGAGGCTAGGAAGGAGATGATCGAGATCTTGAAGCTTTTGGAGGGTGAACTCGGAGACAAGAAGTACTTTGGAGGAGAGACCTTCGGCTTTGTGGATGTAGCGTTCGTGCCCTTCTCGGCCTGGTTCTACACCTACAAGACCTTTGGCAACTTCAGCGTCGAGAAGGAATGCCCGAAGCTGGTGGCGTGGGCCAAGAGGTGCATGGAGAGGGAGAGTGTCTCCAAGTCCCTTCATGATCCCCACAAGGTCTATGAGTACGTCTGCCAACTCAAGAAGAAGTTGGGAGTGAAGGAGTAGAGGAAATTAAAGAAGCGTGGTATATGGATCCATGGATTAAGTAGGGATGTTTTCAAAGTTTATCGTATTTGCTTTTCAAGGGCATGAAACGGCTCTAGCGTGCTTTTTTGCTTCTGAATAAAGGAATCTCAATTTGAGTGTCCATCATTGCACTTCTTTAAAAGGCGTGCCTTTTTTATCATCCATCCCAACAAAGTCCTACCATGCGATGAGCATCTCATTCCTAACCAAATTAACTAAACCTATTAATTAGCATCTTTCTAAGCTCATCAATTTTCAGTCCAAAAGGGATTAGAGAAGTTCAAGTAAAGCCCACCCAACAAGAAGTCTTCAATGGCGGCGGTTCTCCCACCTGCTCGCCCGGCCCACAAAATCATCGTCTACTCGAGACTCCTCTCGTCGTCGCATATTATCGTGGTCAACTCTACAACGGCAAAAAAAAAAAAAAAGAAACCCACCCTCCATCGTGACGCAAGCCATGACGCGCTCTCACTGGAAAGCAACTATTTGTTTTTTTTCACATATAAATAGAAGGAATACTATCTTTAATCTAAAAAAATTCATCCATACGAGAGTGAGAGCTGACAGTATGTGGCCCGCCACGTCGCTAGGTATGTCATGGAGTCTAACAGTATATGGTCCTCATTGATGAGGGCCAAGTATGGGGCTTTGGTCCCCGGAGTGAGAGGTGCCCGCCACCACTCTCCGGTGTGGATGGAGACGTATGCCAGAGCAGGGGTGGTCCTACTGGAGATCAGATAGGCTATTGGTGATGGCCGCTCCATTGATGTCTTGGCGGACTGTTGGATGACCGCAGTGCCGATCAGCCATATGCCGACCATGGTGGACTCGGTGCGCTTAGCGGGCCAGAGGGTCAGCGACCTGTTGGACCCAGTTGAGGGCAGGTGGAGGGAGGGGTTGGTTCGAGAGGTGTTTGGGGTGCAGTTGGCAGAGTTGATTCTGGGTCTCCCGGTGCCTCTTCAGGGGGAGCCTGACGGGCTAGTCTGGGCGCTGTCGGGTCGATCACAGGTGCGAGTTAGGGATCTACTGGTTCTTTTCCGGGGGGAGCCAGCTAGACGGATTAAGGGAGGATGGATTTGGCGGATGCGGATTCACCCGCAGGTGGTGCTCTTCATCTGAAAGGTGGCCTGGGGCTGCCTTCCTACTAGGAGTGTGCTAGTCAGGCGGGGCATGGGGGTCGCTCAGGGGTGCGAGGTGTGTCCGGATACCGAGGAGACTATTCCGCATGTTCTTCTGCAGTGCCCTAGGGGTAGGGAGATATGGAGGAGGTCTCCCGTCCCTATTCCCCACTCGGTGAAGACGGCACAGGATCTGTTACTCTTGTTGTTGCGAGCCTCGGTGCGGAGTCCTAGGTTCCCGGAGGTTGGGAAACTTAGAGCATATCTGGCTTACCACATTTGGTTGGACCGAAATGCACGATTGTTTGAGGGCAGGAGGCTTTCGGGGAGGATGGTGGTAGAGAGAGCTGTGCTTCAGGCCGAGGAGGTCTTTTCTTGTGCTGCCTTGTCTTCACTTGGGATGACTAGGAACATCTGGGGTACTCGTAGTGCTGTTTCAGCGCCCAGGTTTGCTGTTTTTTCTTGGGTGCCCCCACTCATTGGTTATTTCAAAGTGAATTTCGATGGTAGTGTGGCGATGGATGGAAAGTCAGGAGGGGTTGGATTTGTTATCAGAGATCATTTTGGGAGTTTGGTTGCAGTGGGTGGCCGAGGCTCGCCAGGACTTATTGTTGCTGGGGCAGAGCTGTGGGCAGCTTGGGCGGGCATGTCTTATGCGAGGCAGGTACATCTCGAGGGAGATTCTTCTATAGTTGTAGATTGGATCCGAGGTGCAGACAGATATGGAGATGATCACCCACTTATTCGTGAGACATGCAGGTTGGCTATGGAGATGGATGAGTTTCAAGCAGTACACATTTTCCGGAAGACGAACAGGGCTGCAGACTAGGTCGCCTCCTATGTTGCACGGCGTTCCAGGAAGTTGCACTGGACATCCACAGTAGAACTCCCGTCCCATTTGTATTTTTTGTTTTCTTCTGATTTGGCAGGATGTATTCATGTTAGGGCTATATAAATTGCCGTTTTCAAAAAAAAAAAAAAAAAAAATTGTGAGAGCTGACGTGAGAGATTACCTCACCTTCAATGACCCGATCCCATCCTCCCATAAAAAGTCCACTCCTCCCTCCTCGGGCCCCAAGAGCGGTCGGGCTTCTTCCGATCATCGTTTGTCGCTTTCTCTGGAGCGAGCGAGAGTGAGAGAGAAATAGAGAAGGAATCAATGGCGACGGCGGCGAAGGGGGTGGTGCTGCTGGACTTCTGGGTGAGTCCGTTCGGGCAGCGGTGCCGGATCGCGTTGGCGGAGAAGGGGGTGGAGTACGAGTACAAGGAGGAGAATCTATGGGACAAGAGCCCGTTGCTGTTGAAGGCGAACCCCGTCCACAAGAAGATCCCTGTGCTCATCCACGAAGGCAACCCCATCTGCGAATCCCTCCTCATCGTCCAATACATCGACGAGGTCTGGTCCAACAACCCCCTCCTCCCCTCCGACCCCTATGAGCGGGCCCAAGCACGCTTCTGGGCCGACTTCGTCGACAAGAAGGTAATTAGTCTTCTTTGATCTTTTATTTATATATATACATATATGTGGCGAGAACAATGCTAACAAGATCACAAAGTATATGGCTTGGATGTCATCTTTTAGAGATCTCAATCTTTTGGGGATCGTTACTGTCATTAGGTCTCCGAATGTTGGACAAGGCTGTGGAAGGTCAAGGGGGAGGCCCAGGAGGAGGCCAGGAAGGACATGATCGAGGACTTGAAGCTTTTGGAGGGTGAACTCGGAGACAAGCAGTACTTTGGAGGAGAGACCTTCGGCTTTGTGGATGTAGCGTTTATGCCCTTATCGGCCTGGTTCTACACCTTCGAGACCTGCGGCAACTTCAGCGTCGAGAAGGAATGCCCGAAGCTGGTGGCGTGGGCCAAGAGGTGCATGGAGAGGGAGAGTGTCTCCAAGTCCCTTCATGATCCCCACAAGGTCTATGAGTACGTCTGCCAACTCAAGAAGAAGTTGGGAGTGGATTAAGTAGGGATGTTTTCAAAGTTTATCGTATTTGCTTTTCAAGGGCATGAAACGGCTCTAGCGTGCTTTTTTGCTTCTGAATAAAAGAATCTCAATTTGAGTGTCCCACTTAATTTCCATCGAATCCATGAAACATGAAATAGTTGTTAACATCATTAATTAGAAGGTCATCAAATTATGAACTCTTTAATACTCCTGGTCAAGTATGTTTTGCTTATTTAATAGTTTTTTAAAGGTCCGCCATTTCTCCTCCATCTCTCTCTTTTCTTCGGGACTTCAATTTCTTGTTGGAGCACCGAGGGACGTATTATCACGTACTGGAGCAACAAACGAGATATTAGAATTAGTGGCCTTTATGACCACATAATATCATCACAAAAGCTTTATAAGGTATATGAAGAGTTTTGTGATATAAAGAATGACCTTCATGACCACATTAATACCATCACAAAATTCCATAGGGCACATGAAGAGTTTTTTGTGATCTAAAAAATAATTTTAATATTAAAATTAGTGGCCTTTACGACCACATATTAATGTCATCACAAAACTCTATAGAGCACCTGAAAAGTTTTTGTAATATAAAGAATAATTTTAATATTATAATTAGTGGCCTTTATGACCATATATTAATGTCATCACAAAACTCTATGGGCTCGTTTGGTTCGCGGAAAACATTTTCCCTCTTAGGAATATAATTCCTGGGAAACAAATTCCTAAGAAGATGATACCTAGGAAGTACTTTTGGTATGTTTGGTTAATCATGGAAAAGTAACAAATTTCCAAAGTGCTTATGTTTGGTTGGCCATCCACTTTTCTAGAAAATTTATGTATAATTCCTATTATGCCCTTAATAAAAATTAGGTATTTAATGCCTCTTTAATACTTCTTTAATGCTAAAGGACCTTTTTGGAAAAAAATAAAAATGAAATGATTTACGCCTCATGGGAAAGTAATTTTTCCATGTTTCTTATAGAAAAGACTTTTCCATGAAATGTGGGAATCATATTCCCATGAAAATATAACTTTTCCATCTCTCTTCTTTGAAAACTCCAATCAAACAAGAGACATTTCATTACTTTCCCGTTGACCACATTTTCCCCCCTTCAGAATTGGCAAACCCGATTTGGCAAACCCGAGCAAACCGGAATTTGGCTTATACATGGTGGGGTTGGGTTGGGTTAAAGAAATTGTAACTAGAAACCAAGTTCGACAGGTTAACGCTGAGGGATTTAGAGGTTGGGTTGGGATAGGGTTTGCCCTGACCAACCTGCTTGAATGTCTGATTTTTGTCATGGAGTGAAGTATTCATGATTTACTGAATGAGCAAAAATGTCCCATTTAAGCATAGGCTCCATTTATGTACTACAATAAAGACAATAGTCGAAGAGACGCAAGAAGCATCTTTATTACATAAGGCCCACAACAATTTATGCTGTTAAGTTACCATGATGATGAAAACTATAAAGCACAATTACATATATCTCTTATAATCAGATTTCATATTAGCACTCTTTATTTATTCATGTACCCTTCAAACTTCTCCAACCATTTCTATTCAAGTCCCAGCCTCTTCTTAAGACCACAAGTGCGCTCATAAACCTTATGACGGTCAGGAAGAACCTTGGAGACACTTTCCCTTTCATTGCACCTCCTGACCCAAGCCAACAGCTTGGGACACTCTTTCTCGATGCTGAATCCTCCAAATGTCTCGTATGTATAGAACCAGCTCGAGAATGGCACAAGGACTATGTCGACATACCCAAGTGTTTCCCCACCGAAAAATGGTTTCTCTCCAAGCTCTCCTTCCAATTGCTTCAGTATCCCTATAAGTTCTTTCTTCGCAGCAGCTTGAGCATCTCCTTTGTTCTTCCAAACCCTCGACCCACATTGATATATCTGCACATATGAACATTGAAAAGGTTCGTTAAATTCTTTCAACTAGGCCCATTTTGGCAGCGAAAATGCTATTTGCGAACACGCGAAGTTTATCCGCTTGATAATTTTAGCTTGGCAGCTCGATGCATATTTTCAAAATCCCCAATGTAATACAACATAATGTTGGAAAAATATTTCCTAGAAATTGCTATATCTTTATTTGGTATCTTGTGGTGCAAGATGCGTCGTAAGGAGAAGCCACAACTATCCATCTCGATGATGGATGACGTGGTGGCTATCCAGAGTTGTATGGTACTCTGCGATGCAAAACAGGCACCCCAGAGGATCCCGAGTCCACGAGCAAGAAACCGGTGCCCCTAGCATTTCTTAGCCGATCTTATGCTATTTAACATACCATTTTGTCGACAAAATCGGCCCAGAATCTTGCATTGGCACGTTGGAGAGGATCCTGGGGCAGAAGTGAAGGGCCGTTTGTCCAAACCTCATCTATGTATTGGATGATGACGGATGATTCGCATACAGGCTTCCCATTGTGGATCAACACTGGGATTTTCTTGTGAACTGGGTTTAATTCGAGGAGGAGGGGGCTCTTGTCAAAGAGGTTCTCTTCCCTGAACTCGTAGTCCACTTCCTTCTCGGCCAGTGCAATCTGCACCCTGAGGCCGAAGGCGCTGACCCAGGAGGAAAGGAGAATAACCTTATCTGCCATTGGAGGTCTTGAGAAAGCTTGGGATGGTGAGGGGTCGTGGAAGGGATCTTTGAAGGCTTTGCAAGGTTCGTTAGTTTGGCCAGTGTCTTCCAACCAATTTATAGCCGTTGCAAGCTTCGTTTGGAGGGACTTTTAGTTGACATCCAGGATGATCGTTTGATGTCATTGCTTGTACAAATTAAGCAGTCATTTTCTTATGCGAGATTATTCCACCCAAAGTGCTTGACCGGATGGTCGTATCTTGACATAAGCAATGACAGATCGGGTAGGGAATCGGGCAATCAGCATCCAACAACATGAGCGAGAAATTCCCTTCTACCGTGTCGTTGAAGCTTTGGCCTTGCAATCTAGCAACGAGGAGGAGGAGGAGGAGGAGTAGTCTCTGATACCGGGATTATTATTTCTTAATATCATGTATTTTTTTGTTATTATTATTTGAAAAAATTATAGAGATATCTCTTCAAATTTGAGCCATTTACGCTTAGATCTTAAAAGTTTAAATTAGTCGCCTCAAGTTCAAATTCATTATAATATGGTCTAGCCGTCTGTCTCCATTACAAAATATTATCACATAAAGATCATCTGATAATTAATTTTTTATAAAATTTAAGAACTACCCCTCTCACTAACATAGAAAGGTATCCTTCCTTTGGCACGAATTGAAGAGGTGGGGAAGGAGAGTCATGGAAATATAGTGCTTTGAGATCTATGCAAGCAGATGAATGACATAGGATGGAGCACTTTGAGATATGTGCAGGTAGCTAGATGATAGAGAATGGAGCGCTTTGAGATTTATGCAGACGGATAAATGATAGAGAATAGAGCACTTTGAGATTTACACGGGTAGATGAATGATAGAGGACAGAGCGCTTTAAGATCTATGCAGGCGGATGGACGATAGAGGATGGAGTACCTTGAGATCTATGCAGATGGATGGATGGTAGAGGATGGAGCGATTTGAGATCTATGCAGATGGATGGATGATAGAGGATTGAGTACTTTGAGATCTACGCAGGTAGATGGATGATAGAGAATGGAGTACTTTAAGATCTGCGTAAATAGATGGATGAAAGAGAAAGGAGTGCTTTAGGAATTATGCAGGTGGATGGATGAAGGAGCTCTTTGAGATCCATGCAGATGGATGATGACAAATCACGGAGTGCTTTGAGATTTGAGCTAGCGGATGGATAATAAATGATGGAGTGCTCCGAGATCTCTGCAAATGGATGGTGATAGAGGATGGAGTGCTTTAAAAGTTGTGCAGGTGGATGATAGAGAGGATAGAGTGCTTTAAAATTTATGCCAGTAGATGAATGATAGAGGATGGAGTGCTTTAAAATTTGTGAGAGTGAATGGATGACAGAATAGCGATCATCGTGACGCCTTACATGAGAAGAATCCGTGAGGATTCTTTGCATGTATGCTTTTCTCTCATTAAAAGCACGGATCCATTGAAGCGTCGGAATTCAAATTTGATATAAATCAGATGCTTAAGAGCTTCTTCCTGAGTCAAAAGCTCGTTGAGCAATTCACTCCCGTTTCGTAAGCCATGATGTTAATAAATAAAGAACTATATATGGTGGGTGCATTCATCCATCATCATCACATGCCCATCATTCCACTTCTTTAAAATGCGTGCCTTTTTTCTCATCCATCCCAACAAAGTCCTACCATGCGATGAGCATCTCATGCCTAGCCAAATTAACTACACCTATTAGCATCTTTCTAAACTCATCAATTTTCAGTCCAAAAGGGATTAGAGAAGTTCAAGTAAAACCTACCCTACATGAAGTCTTCAATGGCGACGGTTCTCCCACCTGCTGGCCCGGCCCACAAAATCATCGTCTACTCGAGACTCCTCTCGTCGTCGCATATCATCGTGGTCAACTCTACGACGGCAAAAAAAAAGAAAGAAAAAGAAACCCACCCTCCATCGTGACGCAAGCCATGACGCGCTCCCACTGGAAAGAAACTATTTGTTTTTTTGCGTAAATAAAAGGAATACCATCTTTAATCTAAAAAAAATCATCCATACGAGAGTGAGAGCTGAGGTGAGAGATTACCTCACCTTCCATGACCCGATCCCATCCTTCCATAAAAAGTCCACTCCTCCCTCCTCGGACCCCAATTAGCGGTCGGGCTTCTTCTGATCATCGTTTGTTGCTTTCTCTGGAGCGAGCGAGGGTGAGAGAGAAATAGAGAAGGAATCAATGGCGACGGCGGCGAAGGGGGTGGTGCTGCTGGACTTCTGGGTGAGTCCGTTCGGGCAGCGGTGCCGGATCGCGTTGGCGGAGAAGGGGGTGGAGTACGAGTACAAGGAGGAGAATCTATGGGACAAGAGCCCGCTGCTGTTGAAGGCGAACCCCGTCCACAAGAAGATCCCTGTGCTCATCCACGAAGGCAACCCCATCTGCGAATCCCTCGTCATCGTCCAATACATCGACGAGGTCTGGTCCAACAACCCCCTCCTCCCCTCCGACCCCTATGAGCGGGCCCAAGCACGCTTCTGGGCCGACTTCGTCGACAAGAAGGTAATTACTCTTCTTTGATCTTTTATTTATATATATACATAAATAAGACTTGGATCACAAAGTATATAAGACTTGGATGTCATCTTTTAGAGATATCAATCTCTTTTTGTATAAAATTAAAGCTTTCCAATTTTTTGGGATCGTTACCGTCATTAGATCTACGAATGTGGGACGAGGCTGTGGAAGCTCAAGGGGGAGGCCCAGGAGGAGGCCAGGAAGGACATGATCGAGATCTTGAAGCTTTTGGAGGGTGAACTCGGAGACAAGAAGTACTTTGGAGGAGAGACCTTCGGCTTTGTGGATGTAGCGTTCGTGCCCTTCTCGGCCTGGTTCTACTCCTACGAGACGTGCGGCAACTTTAGCGTCGAGAAGGAATGCCCGAAGCTGGTGGCGTGGGCCAAGAGGTGCATGGAGAGGGAGAGTGTCTCCAAGTCCCTTCATGATCCCCACAAGGTCTATGAGTTCGTCGGCCAGCTCAAGAAGATGTATGGAGTGGAGTAGAGGAAATTAAAGAAGCGTGGTATATGGATCCATGGATTAAGCAGGGATGTTTTCAAAGTTTATCGTATTTGCTTTTGTGTTATAGAAGGAAGTTTATTGTGTTTGCTTTGCGCTACAAGGGCATGAAATGGTTCTAGTGTGCTCTTTTGCTTCTGAATAAAAGAATCTCAATTTGAGTGTCCTATTTTCCATTGAATCCATGTAACATGAAATGGTTGTTAACATCATTAATTAGAAGGGTATCAAATTATGAACTCTTTAATACTCCTGGTCAAGTATGCTTCGTTTGTAAAGTCCCGAGACTTGGGCCATCTTTAAAGATCCCTAAGACCGGGATTGGTTTATTAACTGACCGATGAAGGGAGGATTCTTTCTTTACCGACTCCTTTTAGACTCAGAATTGGGATTATTTTCAAACGGAGAACAAGAGAATTTGCCCACTTCAATTATTCCTTCTCCTGCAGGCTGCAGTCCCTGGTATCCATAATCTATATATACACGCTTTCCCAAAAAAAAAATCCTAATAAAGAATTATTTATTAGAATTTTTATAGTTTAATCAAAGTAAAATGGAAATAAGGTTGGCACCACCAGTACTTCCTTCGTTTCCTCTACCTTTCCCCTCACTTAACACCTCTTTTGTGAGCTTCTTTTCTTTCCTCACCGTGCTTGGCTTTTTGGACCCTAGCGTCCCTCTGTGCTTCAACGCCTCGCGTCCACGTTGCCCCTTCGACCCTGCCTGATCTTAGCCGAGATTAGCGACAAATTAATAGATAAATAGAATATATCACCGCAAGTTTCGAGTCTTCCCCATCCTCTCAATGACTGTGGTATAATAGAAAGTCCTTATTCAACGGAACTGCTACTTTTGGTCCACAACTACAACTAATCCTAACTTTTGATTTCCATATCTTAAAATTTTGAAGATGCCCCACAACCCGGTCAATAGTGGTTTTTTATGGAAACTTATTTCGACAATTGAATTCGCTTCTCATGTATCCTTTCCTAATTTGAAATGCGAGGCGTGGAAGTAGGGTATCTACAACGTTATTGGGTTAGGTTGAGTTTTCAGGTTTAGGTCAGGTTGGCTGATGTTTCGGGTTGGGTGGGTCCTAACCTGACCTATTGGCAGGCCTACTTTGCGGTAGTTGGATGAACATCTAGACTTTTTATAGTCTGTTTCACTCTTTTTTATCATGATGCATGATACTAGTAATGGATTATTAGAAGGCACTTAAACCTGAGAATGACATTACAACGGGTGGACGACATGCACCTAATTGTGGGCCACATGGAGTTACTTTAGTAATCTTCAAAAATAGTCCAATTTATTATTATATCTGCAAATTTGAATCACATTAGAAAAAAACCCTAATTTTGGAGATTTCTTGGTTTTATACATTGAGTGCATTGGAGCAACCCTTACTTGGCTTAACTGACCTCATTATGGGCAATGAAGTGGCTCAAAAGGGAAAAAGAGTTGGTTTGGTGGATGTTGTAAGTAGGGTGCCATCTGCCTCCATGCGAGGCCCCCGGCGACATGGTATGCAGAATATCGGAGAGGACAAAACCTATGCTAGTCTTGCACAGAACAGAAGATAGAAAGGAAGATAATAAAAGATTTTATAGGGGTCTCTTAGATAAAGATTAAGAAGATTTAATGAAGTATTTTGTAATCACGACAGTGTTTTTCGTGGGTGATCAACTACCCAAGACTACTACATTCTCTTCAGAGATGCAGAATGCATGATGCATGATGTTAAACAAAAATAAAAATTAACCTTTAAAAATCAAGAAAATCACGAAAATTTTTCAAAAACCAAGTTTTAGAAATAAGGGTACCTACTATCGGTGCAAGGAGTAATGAGGTGGCTCAAGATCTGGCATTATAGCAATTGATGATTTAGCGGAAAAAGTATGGTCTCTAGACATCTATACTGGATTCTATTCTACATAGCCACATATGATCTATATGAATATCCTTCATTTGAGACATTGTATACAAGTAGTTACTACCTTCTATAGCTTCAACTAGATAATAGGTCAGGTGTCATTTTTATATCTTCTCTTAAGTAGAATAGTTAGCCCAATATCAGACAGAAGATAGGTATCAAGGTCGCTATCTAGGAAGCCCAAATTATCAATGCAAGGAAGGCACAATATCTAGATTACACTTAAGAGTCCAAACCCCTAATTAAGAATGAGATTCTAATATTTGAAGCAGCATAGATATTCCACGGGAACTAGCTGTCTAAAATATATTGTAATTCAAATTTATTTGATATGTGCATTTTCAAGTTAAAAATTGTGTATTTTTCTATTTTTGTTTATTAAATTGCATCTATCAAGTAGTCATACACTCTCGGGATCACTACGAAATAAAATAACAATAAAACAACCATAAAATCGGCTTTCAAAGATCCCTATATCTTAAAATAATCATAAAACTAAAAGTTAAAAAATAAAAAGGTTAAAGAAAAAACAAAGTGGTATGATACCTATACGCTTCTACGTACGAAGTGCGGTATTTACTATACCATATTAAATTGGCACCAAATTAGTATACTATTAAATATCGAGATTGCGAATCTTGGAGGACATTAGGCCAGTCTATCTTTGTTGTTGGCAAGACTCCTTTTCTTGTAGGAAACTACTCTCAAACCATTATTATGAACCATAACTTCAAGCGATCTACACACCCCCTCATCTATAACAGTGAGAAGGCAGACGAGTGCTTAACAAATCTACCTTAAAAGGTCATTTTAAATCCTCCTCTATCGAATTCCAAATCTGATCACCAGTTCCACCATATCAGTCACTAGCTTATTCTAGTCCTGGCTTATGACCATGCTCTCTTATCATTTCATTTTATTATGTAAAAAAACACTTAAAGGCTTTAAAGACGAGCTGGCAATTATTGTTTTTGAAGTAGGGTAAATTTGGTCAAAGTTTTTTTCACATTGTGCAATCATTTTTTTTGGTTGTTTGTCTACCTATCTGAGTAAGTATACGTATGTACGTATGTATGTATGTTGTATGTATGTACGCATGTATCTATGTATGTATGTACGCATGTATGCTATTTTTGTATTTATTTATGTATGTCTGCATCTATGTATTTATGTTTCTATTTGTGTATGAAGGTATGCATGTACATATGAATGGATTGATGGATGGATGGATGAGTGGGTAATGGTGAACTTATAAAAGTGCAATCCTGCAATGCTGTTAAGGTACAACATTTTTTGTCACAAGGAAGCAACAGGGAGATGGCAAAAACCTCTTTCACAAGAATCTAAGTACACTTTTAAGTCTGAAAACATTTTCTTTCTTTCTCACCAAAAAAGTCATTTTTTTATTTGATTGTGTTCATTAGTAGTAAATTTTTGGGTGATAAGTAAAATTTCAAATCTCAAACTAAGGGTTATGAAACATGAACTTTGATCTCTAGTGTAATGTTAACACGGTGTTGCAGCTCAAAAGAAAGTCATTTTCAAGCTAGAGTGTAGAATCGTTGAAATGACAAGGAGATTGAAGATAGTACATAATGATCTAAGGAAGCTAATTTCCTTGACATCAAACAGATGAATGATTTAAAAATTCTTCCACATTCCAAATGTAAGAAAATCCTTTACTTTTTCCTATACATATTAAGGGGTATATTAGTACCTGTTGATGCTAAAAAGTAAGGTCAAAAGCATCAAGAAAAGGCTATCCAAAAGTTTCTAGGGAGCAATTCTCTATCAACTTGTGAAAAAGGTTTCCAGATATGATTTTTGATTCAGCTAAGCAAGGGAACAGGTTGAAGTTTTCAGCTTGCTTTGATCTTAAGTACAATAGATACATAAGTTTTATCTTAATCCTAGGCTCACCTCATACTTCATGACATGCTACTGTATTTTGGGTAGACTGCACCTTCTTTAACATCCTTAATGAATACTTCTACAGGAGTGGACTGAAAATCTATAGTAATCGGGCCTATTGGCCCATCTAGCTTTTATTTTTGTAAGAACCAGTCCAAATTCAGACCAAATTCTAACTTTTGGGCTGTACCAAAAAAAAAACCAAAACAATGGAGCTCTTTTTTTCTTCCCACAGAATTTGGGCTGGGTGGTATTTGGTTGATACAAGACCATACTTAAATGAATAGCCTAATTTATGAATTCTATAAAAATTTTCAGCTCAATTCTCTAGAAATATTCGAACCCAGGGTATTTTTCCGCCCAGACAAACAATTACAACCTGCAACTAATTGGCACATCTTGTTTTCTCCTAAGAGTATATATCAAGCTTTAACCAATACCAGGACCAGCAATATCCTAAAGAACTACATGTTCTGATCATCCGTGTTCCAATCTTGTACGCTAATATTAACCAAAGTCCAATCTTTCTAGGGAGGTAGCTACACTACCAGAAAACACGCGTATAGTGACGGGAAATTAGTGACGGACCGTTATCAGTTACTATTTGTGACGGATTAGTGACCGACAGAAATTTGGTCACCGTGGTGTAAACTTAGTGACCGTTTAGTGACAGACCGGTCACAGAATGCGCGGGTGGGATGGGCGCCAAACCTTAGTGACCATCATAGTGACGGGGTATCTGTCAGCAATATGATAACCAAAATTGCAACCAGACAGTGACAAATGCAGCCGTCACAAATATAGTAACCCTAGTATTTATAAATTTTTAAAAGATTATTTTTGGCAGTAACAGATTATTGACAAAAATTTCTGTCACCAAATTTAATTTTTAATTCCAAAAATATTAAAAATATTATTTTTGAGTAAACCTAAATTAAAAGAAAAGATAAAAGGAGGAATATCCAAAATGAAACTAAGTGTGCCCGCCGTTCCGCCCAAATTTCTTCGATAATCCAAATTCCAATCGCTCTCTATAAAACTCAAATTTCTTCTTCTCATTTTAAAATCTCATGGTGTCGGCCATGACCCATTTGCACCCCTATTGCAAGTTTCCTGCTTTATAGAATTTTTTTACCATGCTTTATAGTTCAAAAATATTTTTGCCTTGCAAGTCCCGTCCAATCAGCCTTATAAATAAAAAATAATTTGATATGAAATTTGGCTTGCAAACCGATTTAGCCCAAATCAGCCTTAGATATACAATTTGGCTTGCAAACCGACTTAACAAAAACCCTAACCTTTCCCTTCCCTTCCCTTCCCCTCCCTCGCTGAGAGCAGCCGCCGAACCACCCCCACCCCCCCCCCCCCCACTCCCTCGCCCCCCCGGTTCGGGACCCCAGCCTGGCGCATTACCGCCCCTGTAAACCTTCATCGGGGAGAAATCACCACCATCCGCCTGCTTGCAAAGCCGGTCGTCTCGACGCCCTTCGCATCCCCTCGTTCCGAACCCGCAGCCCGCTCAGACTCCCGCGGTAAGAACCTAACCCCCCCCTCCTCCCTCCTCTTCTATGGCCATCTGGCGATTAGGTTTAGGGTTTTCTCTGATCCAGTTATCCAAGTTCTTCAGGCCGCCGTTGCCCTCTTCTTCTCATTCTTCGATCCGATCCAAACCAACCGGGCTTTATTCTTCCCCTTGATGTACTCTCAAACGTCAGTTCGAATCGCGAACAAGCGTTCAATTCACGATTTCAAATCTCGAGTTCTTGATCTTTGTGATCTTAGGGCGTTTGATCCCTTGATTTCTCGAGTTCTTCCCCACTCCCTCGCCCCCCCGGTTCGGGACCCCAGCCTGGCGCATTACCGCCCCTGTAAACCTTCATCGGGGAGAAATCACCACCATCCGCCTGCTTGCAAAGCCGGTCGTCTCGACGCCCTTCTTGTATCTCAGGGAATTCTGTCAATGGTTTGGGTTGAGGGAGCTGATAAGTTTCAATACTCGAGTAGACTATGTTGGCATGGTGGGTTCTGCAGAGTCTGGCGACAAGATGAAGTGGATTGTTAGATCCAAAGAGAAGAAATGTGGAAAGGTTATGGAAGAGATTTTTGATGCAGTAGTTGTGGCCACTGGGCATTATTCTCAGCCAAGGATGCCAAACATCAAAGGTAGGTGCTAATTCTCTGACAGAAAGTTGACCTCTTTATCCTTTTTTTTTCTTTTTTTTTTTGTATGGGGGCAAAAGAAACATTTTGAACATGATGTGATACACACTATTGCATTCATGGACTCAAAACTTAGTAGTGTAGATAACATAGGCCTTCTGGACTTTGGGATGATAATTAGCATTCTCAACTTCATATAGAACAAGGTCATTTGGTAACGGCGGGGAAATTTTATTTTTTTATTCAGTTTGTTTTCTAGGAGCTATTGCTTGGTACAATTGGTAAATGCTTGGGCTCTTGATAGAAAAGAAAAAGAAAAAAAAAGGCTAAAATCTAGGTCTACTCTTCTCTGTTTATCCCTCTGAGGATTCCAGATTGTCAAGACCATAACTAGTAGTAACATCTTTTTCTTTTTCTAGTTTTTTTCCTCGATATGGTACTATCGACATTGTTTTCTCTTGCAGGAATGGATGTTTGGACAAGGAAGCAAATACATAGCCATGTATACAGAGTTCCTGAGCCTCACCGTGATGAGGTTCGATAGATCTTTCTCAAGCTATGTATCATCTCCTCATCCTAATAGACATAGAAGACATTTCTCATAAATTATATATCATAAATTAGGAAAAATTGATGCATGACAATCATTACAAGATGGTAATTATTTCTTATAGCTATACAAGCCACAGAGGGAGAATTATTCCATGAATTCCGAGCAGTTACTAGAAACATTTTTCATTCTGTTCCAAATTGTACACAGGTGGTGGTAGTAGTTGGGAGTTCACTAAGCGGCCAAGACATATCATTGGAACTTGCAACGGTAGCAAAAGAAGTGCATATTAGTTCCAAATCTTTAGAAATCAAGGAGGGCTTATCAAAGGTCATTTCCAAATATCAAAACCTACACCTACATTTACAGGTAAAAATACACAGGTTTGCCGAGTACACATTTAGCGTAAGCTCTTGATCATGTCAGTTAAGTGCTTGCAATGATGTCTATTACACCTTTCTACATACATACATACATACATACATACATACATACATATACATGCAATATATGTTGGTGATATGCTTCATGTGGTACAATCACTGTGTTGATGGCTAAGACTGTGTCATTGCAGATAGAGTCTCTTTGTGAAGATGGACAGGTTTTATTTGTTGATGGCTCCTCTGTGATTGCTGATTCTATCATTTACTGCACAGGGTCAGTTTCCTTTAATCCCATGGCATATTTAAACTCTATGCAATTTCTCAAAATATGGATCGATCATAACTTTGACCAGCCAATTTATGCGCCATCTAACAGCCATTTAGCAATGATGATGATCTTGTTATGTTCCTTTGCAGGTATTCCTATTCATTGCCGTTTCTTGACACTAAAGGAATGGTTGTGGTAGATGATGATAGAGTGGGCCCTTTGTATGAGCATACATTCCCTCCATTACTTGCTCCATCTCTCTCTTTTTTTATGATTCATAAATATTATTGAGCTTGCTCATGTTTATCTCTTGTTTGATCCACCATAATGTTTTTCTCTTCTTTTAAATCAATGGCAGGCAAAGTATTCAGCTGAATACTCCAAAAAATATGGTGATGCCTCCACCTCAGATGCTCCTCCACGTGATTATGACTTGTGGTTTGAGGCAACTGGTGTCCCAACTCATGGCCATGTCTATGGCTTTAGTCCCCTAGAGGATCTCACTGGAATTATTGGGCAATCATCATCTGCTTCCACCTCTACAAGTCAAGCTCCAGAGCTGTACACTCATGAAGACCTTCTACGTATTCTTGAGCAGGAAAAGAAAAAATGGCAAGAGGAGGTTCTTCAAAAGATGAGAGAAGAGATTGGCTTTGGACCAAGGCATGCAGATCGGGGGAGTAATGGTGATTCTGGTTCTGCTGATCATGCTTCATTATAATTGTTTTTGCCTTAGATGATAGGTCTTTGCATTCCTAGGAGGAATGAAATCTCTGTTGATCTTTATGACATATTTTTAGACTTTGATTTTGATGGATTCAGGACATGTTGATGCCAATTTTGAATGACATTTAAAATGACTTTTGCGTAATGTTGAATGCCTTTGCTATTAATGATATTATTGTTATTATTATTATGTGCCAATCAATGTACCAAATGTACCAGGTTATTAGATTGTGATCGGTGACCAAATTTTGGTTACTAAATTGTTTACCAACTATTGTGACGAGCAGTCATAAACTTAGTGACAGGATTTTGGTCAATAAAAATTGATTTTGCTCAGCGCGTTTGTAACCAATTAGTGACCGTAAACTTATCACTAGGTCAGTGACGGGATTAATGACAAATGTAGTGACAAAATGTGTGACCATGTCTGTGACGACTAAATCTGTCACTAAAGGTCGTGACAGATTAGTGACCAAACTTGTGACCGCATTCTGTGACAAAATCAGTGACCAAGTTGCCTTCGTCACTAACTCCGCAACTGGATAGTGACGGGAAATACATAATTTCTTAAATATTTAATTCTTGAATTTGTAACGGCTTAGTGACGGCGGTTCTGTCACGGAGGTTAGTGACGGGAATCGCCGCCGTCACGGAGAATTTAGCGACGCGTGTTTTTGTAACGAAGTCAGTGACGGGAGCTCCGGTCACAAATTCCATATTAGTAACCGGAAACACGGTATAGTGACGGGAATCTCCGTCACTATACGCGTGTTTTCTGGTAGTGCTAGTTCAGATGCTTAAGTAAGATAAATCAAGGATAGACTTAACCCAGTAGCTGGAGCGTGCTCATATCCATATAGATTCCCTACGGGAAGACAGCTCTGCTCCATATAAGCGCCCGTCTTGTCTCCCTCAACATCACCCTGCAATCATTACTCAAATATATATAGGAGGTAGGGTGGGGGAGGAGAAGGGGAGGGAGGAAGAGAAACCAGCGTCATGTCTTGCTTTCGGTTAACAGCTTTGTGTTCTTCTATTCTGAAGCCAGTAAACATCGGCATTTCGTTATCCTTCTCTCTATTTGTGAAATGACAAATAAGAGCATAACAAGAATAATGACGTGACACTGAACCTAAAGGTAAAGGGTGCATGGTGATGTGGTCTCTATTAGTGACCACCAAACTGGTTCCAGGGTATGTTAGCATAATTTTAGAACCATGTAATAATCTATATCACCCATAATATTTTTTTTTATTAACACGATCCCGTACCAACCCATATTATTTTTTTATTAGCGTTATCTTGTTAGAGTAATTTTAGAAATCACATAACAACTTGTATCACCCATAATATTTTTTTATTAGCGTGATCGTATATCAGCTTATATTATTTTCCTTTTATAGAGTTTCTACGTGAATATATATAATCCCTGAAATGTAGCTAATGTGATACAATAGAGAAATAAAATTATTTTTTTCTTTCTCTTGTTTTTCTCTTCTTCTGCAAAAATTTTAACATGGTATCAAAGCCATCAATCACCTAATCTGTTACCACCTCTCTTTTGCCGTTGCTATGGTCGTTATTGCCATGTGTAAAAGCTTTAAAGACCCCCTATTGCCGATTTATTGATCTCTGTTTTCTGGTGAATTAACACCCAAAGATCCTCTGTTTTTGGTGGATTTGCATATCCTTTGTTTTCCTGCAGATCCTCTATTTACTAGTAAATCAACATTCTAAAATCCTATATTTCCTAGTCGATCTACATATTCTTTATTTTCGGTAGATTAACATCCAAAGATCCTTTATTTTTTAATGGATCTGCAACTCCTCTCTACTATTTTTTTCTCAGCTTCAGATCTTCGGTCGCCTCTCCTCACCGTCGCTCGGCCCTTTTCTCTCCATGTTTGGTTTTATTTGCTGCCTCTGGCTCCTTCACCATCTAATTCAAGGTCTCTTGCTCCTCTTTCATGGTGGCTCTATCTACGATGATCGTCGACCTTCAGTTGCCTTCTCTCTAAGCTCTGTCCTCGCTGCAACCATCATCTTCTATGTGTCTTCTTGCTACCGCTTCATTAGACAAGTCAATCAACCACATCGATAAACATATCAGTCTATCATGTTAGTCAGACACATCAACAACACATTATTTTGCTATGTTAGTTAGTCATGTTAATGAATGCATTAGTCTACCGCGTTAGTTAGCTACATCAATATTGCCAAACATACCATTTTGTTGGGTTAGCTTCTTAATTTGTTGTATTAGTTTCTAAGCTGCTATGTTAGCTTCTATTCTGTCATATCAAATTCTGTATTGTCACATTAGCTTGACATATCAGTCTGTTATATCGGCTTCTAAGTTATTACATCAGTTTCTAATCTGCTATATCAGCTTTTGAGTTGCTATAACAGCTAATATTCTGTCACATTAGGCTCTGTGCTGCCATGTCAACTCTTGATCTACCACCACGTCAGCCTCTGAGCTGCTATGTTAGCTCATAGTCTATCACATCAGTTTCTAAGCTGCTACTTAAGCTCTTCATCTAGTACGTCAGTTTTTAGGTACATTAGTGATCTAGTTTTCAAACTTGAGTTGGCACCTATAGTACCATCTTGAGTTTGAGAAAAGATATTCGTATAACTTTAGTGATCATGTAACAATCTGCATCACCCATAATATATTTCTTTATTAGCGTAATCATGTATCAACCTATATTATTTTTTTTATTAACATGATCTTATTATAGTGATTTTTAGAGATCGCATAACAGCATGTATCACCCATAATTTTTTTTTATTAGTATAATCTTATATCATCCTATATATTTTTTTTATAAAGTCTGTGCACGAATATATATAACTCCTGAAATGTACCGAGAATAAAATCATTTTTTTCTTTCTCTTCTTTTTTTATTTTTCTCTTTTTCTGCAAATATTTTAATAGGATAGGTTTTTTTTTTTTTTCTTCCCACACTGTATGCTAAAAGAATAAAGAAGAAAAAATAATCATAAAAATGTTTTTGGAAAATGTGCTTTATATTTTTCATCAAAATAAAAAAAAAGAGTTTTATGTTTTGTGCTAGAGAAGAAAACCAGAGAAAGAGACAGAGAAGAAGATAGAGAGAGAGGGAGGGAAAAACTTAAAGAAAAATGAGAGTGAGTGAGTGAGTGAGTGAGAGAGAGAGAGAGGATGGGTGCGAACGGTGCATCCCATTAGAGCAAGAAGTCTGCACACACGTTACGACTTAGTCTTTTAATTAAGGTGGTTCCTACCTGCATGTTACCAGCTAATACACATCTTCATCAAAGAGTCCGAGGCTCCACGGCATCATTAATTTCTTGATGATGAAAGCCTTCTGGAAAATGGAATTTCTTCTGTACACTTGTACTAGATAGCTGGCCAAAGAGCCAAATCACTCAGAGGGAGTTGTCACCTTCTTGATATTTTTCTACCAACGTATGATCCCTATTACTTGAATTGCTCGCAAAACAATTTAACCCCATGCTCGGAATCCCACAACCTAAGCAATCATATGATCCACTAGAAGAGAAAGTTAAAAGCATTTGTACACCACAGTTTTAAGGGAGTTTCTTGAATTTGCTACAAAGGACATATCAAGATCATCCTTCATAAATGTAATAATGACCGAAAGGGATCGGAAGAGGTTTTTTGTTTTCGGTAATTTAAATCGGCTTGAAATAAATACATCCATAGGAACCATTCACAAAATAGATTCAGTATGATTGGCTACCATTCAATCTGTATCACTATTAGCTTTTCTATAAATATGTGTCAGTTCATAAGACTGTATAACAATTGCCCTCGTTCTCCAACAATGGCCTTTTATTTTCACAATCAAAGTTTTATATAATTGTGCATGCATGATTAAGCTTCAATCAAAACCCATGGGCCACTTGCACCTCATGAAGCAATGTCATGATGCAAGAAAATTAATTTACAGGCTGCCAGCCTCATAAAAATTATTCCCTGCTATATTTATCTCAATAAAAAACTCATGCCTATCTTTGTGTGGACATGCCTTAGATCCTAATCCTTGGTGGCAGTGTGTTTAGGTGTCATTGGCCCAAATTGAACCTTGGTATGATGTTAACCATTTCCTTGACACCAACTTTAGCGGCTGCTAGATGATCTGAAGCAAGCAAGCTGCCATTCTTCCATTAGCTTATATGGTTTTTTAAGGTCCAGAATGCTGTAGTCTTCCATCATACCAGATTCACACGCCGAAACATATCGCACAAAGTCAATGCAACACTATGATTAATTAGCAACGTATATAAGTTATCAGTGCAAAATATTGGGCATCCATGTTACTATCAAGCATCATCATTCAGGCTACAAATCATTTGGTGCCAAGAGAGCCATAACTATATTTTTATATTGATTCCTAGGGGTTAGCTGTCAAGAATTAGCAGAGCAAATACTGATTGAGTTGATCATGGAGTAGCTTAGGTCTAAGTCTGAAACTCAAGAGTCATCCGGACATGATTGATTATATATCCAAACATGTTTTACATGGTCCACTTATTAAAATTTATAGTTGCCAAAGACGCTAACATATGATGCAAGGAACAAACCGACGATTAGATGTTCGTGCTTGCTCTTTAGAATATATTGTAATAATATTGCTTGAATTATCAAAAAAGATTGCTATCTTGATCTTTTCTTTAGCCAAAAGATTCTTTCAACTATTCTCACTTACTTGAAGTAGCTGATTGGACTATTCTACTCACAAGCTTTAACAACTTACTCAAGAAGCACTCATGCATCAAAAATCATCGCTTTTTCTTTTTAAATTGCTCGAAACCCTAACAAACAAGTTAAATCACGAGAGAAAGACAACATCCGAGAAATCTTGGAGTGAGCCGGTAGTATTTGCCGGAAGATTAATCTCTGGTTGCTAAGTAGAGAGGTGTCGTCAAAGTTCTTGCTTTAACTATAACTAAGCACTAGATGATGTACCAACAAAAAAAAAAAAAAACTAAACACTAGATGAATGCAAGTATTCCTTGCTTTACATTGAGACCAGGGGAAAGAAAGGAACATATATAATAGGCAAAGTTTTGCACATTCCAAATGAAGTGGCATGGATGCTTCTAGAGGCGTGCTGAGTGGCAACGTATGGACTCAAAAGAAAGCCATGGCCAATGCATTATTAGGGTAACCCACGTCATCTGGGGCCAAAGAAGCTAATGATCACCCCCCCAAGGAAACAGCCAAAGATATTTGCTCCACAAAGGAACCCTCCAAACCTTTTGTGACAATCACAGCGTCCACGTGTAACCACAACCGAACTCCTCTAGACCTCACATCGAATGGATACCCGGAGCTGGTGGGCTCTTCTTGCACCTTGGAGTTCCATCAAGACCACTTGTATGTCCTCGTGTCGCTCGGACCGTGTGATCAGAAGCAGTGCTTATCACCATCATAAATAGTCTCCCATATTATATATATATATATATATCCTCTCTTTAAAGCCTTCCCCTTCTGCAAAGGAAGGCAAAGACGAGGAGAGAGAGGAGACGACGACAAAGTGGCAAGCATCTGTGTGTGGGTCTCAGTGAAAGCAACCCCATTAGTGGGGTCGGTGAGGCCACCAGCTTCACTGCCCTGACCTCGAGGGAAAGTAGAAGGATAAATAGGAAGTAAAGATGGGCAGTGCGAGGGTGCCAGGTTTTGACTGGACCTGCATTTGCTGCGAGCGAAGAGGAGACTGATTGCCTGCATGCATGGGCAAGCCTACAACGAAAGAGACAGAGAACTCTGGAAGAAATGTTTGATCAGTGTCTTCTGGGTTTTTGGGGATTGGCAAAGAAGACATGGAATTGGGCATGGGAGCTGCATGCAAACTGGGAGGGATCAAGAGATGCCATGCTATCAAAATTATGTATTCTAAGATTGACTTTATCGTTGGCATTCAACTTGCGTGTTTATCTTATCCACGCGAACTGCTTACTATTAATGAGTTACCGTAAATCTAGTATTCAAATACTAATACTAATGATGGAGCTTGTTAGCTTCTAATAACAGAGATTAGATTCGTAGTTCCGCATAGTATCTGACTTCTAAGATTTGTGGGGAAAAAAAAAAGACTAGGATGAGAATTGGAAGATCAAGATCTTTATTTTGCCCTCACCAATCCATGAATGGATTTTTCTTTTTTCTTTTTTCCTAAAAGTAGGCCTAGAGACCACCGAGGTGGTAGCATGGTTGGAACGGGGCTAAGATTCCACTGGAGTGCCCAGGTTCGAAACGCAAGGGCATCGATTAAATGTGAGGACCGGATGCCTCCCGCCTGATTTACCCTGTGGAGTCGCCATCTAGTCCGCCAGTACTAAGGTGGTGCTGGGGTGACGTACTTAAAGTAGAAGCGGCTGTCACATTGGTGGGGTTGCCACATTTAAGTATTCAATTAAAATGGTATAGTTAACACACGTTCAAAACAAAATAGCAAACCTTCGGATGTTATGCAGGGATTGGACAACTTCGCACATGAAGGATATTGCATCAATGGATTGGACTTAGTGTTAATGTACAAGTTTGTAAATATGATTTGAGATCAAGACTCTTAATCGCAACAATGGCACTTGTCATGATTAGAGCTGAGCCCTGCCAAACTTATCGTACATGAAGAGGCTTCCTCTATTCAAGTACTTCAGAGGCCTCCACGCAGCTCATGAGATGGAAGCACCAAGTAGCAGTCAAGATAGCTTAGTCTTTGCTTATCCCCATAGTCATTATTTTAACAAGCAATAATGTAACATTTTCGCGATCTTAATCCGACCAAATGAGGATCCTGACAGTGATGCTCCATCAGAAAGGAGCAGAATAACATGAGTAAGCGTGACCAAGTTCAATAAGAGAAACCCCACCATCTCTTTATCAGCAATTAATTAATCCCAGTTTTGTGCACAGAGATTTAAGCAGAGCACAGGAGATCACGATGAGAATTAACTGTTAAAGAACCGTATACATGTACTCCCACAGATATGAATAAAAACATAAGATATGTCTTTGAGATATTTCAAATGTTTCATTTGTCTTGAAGTAAAAAGGAGGAATTGGCACCAATATGAACAGAAGTATCCTATGGACAATATGTTGCATCTGTGTAACCCACTTGTGCATGTAGTTTCTTTGAAACTGATTTTGAATACAAAGATAAGACCTTAATTACACTTCATTGCAAGAAAAATAAAATTTACTTCAATTGATAGATATATAGAAATCAGCGTATTAATTATCAGCATCTTTAAGACGTATTTGCCTTGATGTCCAAGTCATATCTCTCATCCATTTGTCACTTAATCTACTGTTATGGCCTTAATATCTTTCTATTTAATTTGGCTCAAAAATATTGATGGCAATTCATCAAGCGGAAAGAAAATTTTTTTTGCCACTAATCTGAACATTATTTTGTTCTGACATGTTACAAGGACTGAGATGTCTCAAAAGCAGCATACACTACACAGTGAACTTAACACTACCAACAGAAAATTAAGCAAATTCTACTCATTGCTCAGCTGAAGCCTGATCTCCCTATTGAATCTCCTGATGAACTCCTCCACCCTCTCATTAAGCTCCTCATCCGACAATTTCGAGTACTCGTTTTCCTCCGAATATTGATGATTTCTCTTCTCTGTAATCGACCGTTGGAGCGGGAAGTTTGAATGCCCGCTTCCCACCAATCTGTGATGATTTCCCCTCCCTGTCGCCGACCGTCGGAGCGGCAACCTGAGATGATCTTTCTTCTCGGTCACCGAGTGGCATACTGGCTTCTCATAGACAACTATACTCTTATCACCTTCTGTTCCCGGCTGTGGAAGTGATTTCTCCTTCAAATCTACACTTCTATCGGCAGGTTTTTCTAACTGGAGGACTGAGTTCTCTCTCACGGCTATGTTTTTGTCAGCAGTCACATCCAACTGGCTCGGAGCAAGCAATGGTTCTTTTGGGCTCTCTATAATGCGAGTCTTGGGTGGTGGCTCGGCAACAAGGCATGCACTCCTTGCCCTGCTGTGTTTGATGAACTCCTCGTAGAGATCGCTGGTCTCGCTTGAGGAGGAGAATAAACCGGAGTCGGCGGCGACGATGACGATGATGGAGTTGGACATGAGGAACCAGAAGGTGGTGTCTTTGAGGAGTGTATAGGGGGGGATGTGGAGGAGAGAGACATAGAGGACAGGGAGGGAGATTACTAAGATGGAGATGGATATCTTCTTCGCCTTGGGGGGCCTGCTGTTGTTCGAGTTGGAGCTGGAGCTGGAGCTGGAACTGGAGTTGGGCTTAGCTTTGGAGAAGTTTGGTGGTTGCTCCATCTTTGGACTTGCGAGTTTGATGGTGCAAGGCTGTGAACCTTCTCTTCTAATTCTCATAATCTGGGTTTGTGGAAGTTTGAGGGGGCTTTTATAGGGCAGAGGAGGGAGTTCAAAGGCAAAATCAATGTTTTGTGGGCAAAAATAATTGAAATCTAGAGAGTGGGAATCATCCACGTACTGGTGGTGGAAATTAGCTCCTGCTGCTCTGCGATCAAAGGACCACTGCATGGACGGTGAATAAAGTCAGCCAATTTATTTGGATGGCCCACAAGTAAGCAAATTTAATTTGATCAATCAAGATCTAGGATTGTGATCTATCCAAAAGATGAGTCTAATCACTTGCAAGTGGCTTGGATAGATTGATTCAGTCCTGACCTTGACCCAAAATTATGATCTCGTCTCGGCTATCAGCTATCTATGTTTGGGAGACCTGAACTCTTAAGTTATAAACTGGGATTGCTAATTTGTTTAGTTGGTAAAGTCTTTTGTATTGATGCAAGAAAACATAGCTAATAGTTTGGGTGGCCTAGGTGTTCAGAATTAATAAAAACTTAAAACAGAAAGCGGTCTTTGTTTGCTGAATAATCTATCAGTAGGAGAATCCTGGTGGCATGCCTTTGGAGTTCAACTTTCTTGAGTTGATGCTCTGCCACTCCAATGTGTTGGCTTGAAGGGATACTAAAGATAACTTTTATAGTGTGAGGATCATGGACTTCTTGCGTGGAATTGGAGCATTTAGGCTTGTCTTTCTGCTCTCCATTGTTTATCGGTGTCATCTTTTTTACTTTGCACTTCATTGGAGTGAGATCCTAAACAATGTTTGCTGAAAAGGTTTTGGGATTGGATTGGAAGGAACCTAGCTTACATGTAAAAGTAACTTTACATGTCAAGGTATGCAGATTATAATTTTGAAATATTGGTAATAAATTTGTACAACCATTTTCTATGAAAGAATCAAAGTCAGATAATGCAAATATATTGGCAAATGTGGGGCTGTTGTGATTCATTTGTAGTACATGTGGAAAATTCTTTTAATTTTTCAATAAAATATTAAACAATGGAAACAGTTTTATATATGATAGCCACCCAAATCTCATAGTCTAGATGGCACAAGGATTAATCCAATTTTCTCATACCATGGGGCTTCGGGACAGTGTTACATAAACATAGGATTGGATTTGGCTTGTTTTTCTTCTCTTGTTTCTGCTATGTTTTACGTTTTAGGTTTTCGGCATTTTTTACTTCATTAACTCTAAGAATTCAGAGGGGTTTTGCTTTTCTTTTTCTTCTAACATAGTCTAGATGAGGGGGCTGATGCAGTTTATATGATTGATGCTATTTGCGGTGGGCTTGCAGTATAAAACATCAATCTCTTCTCTTCCTTGGCTTGCTAAGTGTGAGAGGTGTTTTTCATAATTTGGATCTTGTTGCATTTGCTTTCTTTCATATATAAAGATAAATTAAAAATGCTCGCTCTTTCTAAAACTTCAAGCATATTCAACCCATGGGTTCTTGTGAACCATCAGGGGTAATGCTGGCACCTTGACCCCAAATTAACAAAGCTAGCATCGGGATGTTATCTTTCACGCAAAAGAAGGATTCACCTTCCTTCGCAAGAATCTGCTGTTGGATCACCCACCACATAGATTTCGAAGCACTCCAAACTTCATCATTCATCTACTTGCATAGACCTCAAAGCGACAAGTGGATGATCCAACAATGGACTCATGCCAAGGAAGTTGAATCCTTATTTTGCATAAATGATACAACCCTATCCCATTAATATGTGGTGCTGAATAATAGCTAGTTTTACACCTTTTCCCGAAAGGCTCTTGGTCAAACATAGCAGTTTCCAAGTAAAATATGTAATGATCTTAGGCAAGGAGGTTGGATTACATAGCATTTCTATTTCTCTATACCAACAAGCTACAAGGGGCTAGGCAATCCTTTCACTTGAAATATATTTAGTTTTAATGTACAAAAAATAAATTTCCTTTCACCAAAAACTTTGTTCAGAAAAATTTCATCTTGACAAATGGGCAGGTTGAAACTATTTTTTGAAAAGGAACACAGAGATGGAATTCACCATATTAATACAAAGGAGCATAAAAAATTTAATTTCAAGATGTTATATATAAAAAATCTAATTTTTATATATAAATAAAATAAAATTGAAATCTAGGGGTTTTTAGTGTTAATTTATGTGATATTTATGCATGCAATGCATGTATGGAGGTGCTGAATTGGGGCTTTGCCATAATGATCACACCCCTCAACTTAGCAACTAGAGGATACTGGTTCAAGTTTGGGATGATACATCTCCAGGGATTTAGAATTGAATAATTATAGTAGGGGTGAATTCCCTCCCTCTCTCTCTCTCACACACACACTTTAAAAAAGAAGTAGATGGAAGTACAAGTCCGATCAAGCCAAGTCAAGTAAGTAAAGGCTCGAGCTCAACTAGATTAAAAAATACTAGAGCTCAAAATTTGATTCGAGATTGATCGTATCTTAATATCCAAGCTCGAGCTCGACTAGATTCAAAAATATTGGAGCTCAAAATTTGATTCGAGATCAATCGAACCTTAATATTCAAGCTCGAGCTCGACTCAATAAAAAAAAAATAATACTCGAAATCGACTCGACTCGACTCAAATATCAAATTTGAGCCTTGAACATAATTAAAAATATGATTAAAAGTTAGGAGTTAGATAAGATTAAAAAAATATATAAAAAATATATTTTAAATTATTAAATTGATAATATATATTATACAAATATAATATTATTAAAATATATTTTGCTACTTGAGCTCGACTCGAAAAATTATTTGAGCTACTAGAGCTCAGTAATAGTCAAGTCGAGCTCGTGCAGCTCGCAAGCTACTCTGCTTATTTGCATCCCTAGATTGAAGTGGAGGATGGTTTGTTGACTTCTTCTTGTTCATCTCTTATCATGGAGGTTCATTTGCACCCCTAGATGAAATCAATTTCATTTCTTTTCTCCCTTCTCCTCTTCCCTCTCTCTCCACCCTTTTCATTGGCAGCTAAAACCCTTTTGCTTTTTTATTGCTGACCATGATGTAGGGACTTCATCATGGACAGTGGCGAGGAGATCAAAAATCAACATCAAGAAGGGAGCCAATGACACCCTTGATTAATCCCCTCAACAGGGAGGTCTAGCCAATAGTATGTGAAGTCCTGTTGATAAACCATAAGCAAGCAACTGTCTCGTCCTGTGGACTAGTGTAGAGCGGCCTACGTTAATGGTGGAGTCACAGGGCTAACTAAGAGAATAGTTCTTAGTTGCAGCAGGAGGACGCTTATGGTACGGTAGGGACTTTTTCTTCACTAGACGGGGGCTTCACTACAGGAAAGGAGAGAAAAGCCGACACTTAAATGCCGATGCTAGGGAGAAGCGTCGGTAAGTTTTGGTCCCGCGCCAAATTTTGCCGACGCTTTTAATGAGCATCTGCAATTTGAAATAGAGGACGATGCTTAAAAGCGTCGTAGTAGGCCTACAGCTAAACGATGCTTTAAAGCGTCGTTGTTGTCGCCTAAGACGACGCTTATAAGTGTCGTTGAAGGATGCTTATAAACATCAGCGAAGGCGAAGCCCCTCCAAACCCAGCAGCCGACCTCGAGCCCGCATACTTGCCCTAGCGACTCCCCGAGCCCCCTCATTCTCCTCTCCGGCGCTGCCTTAGCTCTCGTCTTCCTCCTCTCCGATGCTGCCTTAGCCCCCATCTTCCTCCTCTCTGGCGCACACCGTCCGACTCCTACCTCCTGTCCTCCTCCCTCCTCTCCGATGTCGACCGACTGATCTCAACCCCCTCTGCTCGAGATATTTTTCTCCTCCTCCCTCCTCTCCCTCCATCTCGCTTGTTCTCCTCCTTCTCCTCCTATTCTTTGTGTGTTCGTGTGTTTTTTTCCTTCTTTAATTTGTTCTCTTGCCCTCAAGCCTTGATCGAGCTTCGCCTCCGCTCGAGAATCTTCTCCTCCTTCCTCCTCTCCGACGTCGACCGACCGGCCCCAAGTCCCGATCGATCCAGGCCCGCCTCCGCCCAAGGTATTGCACCATGCATCATTAATTGTTTTTGGTGTTCTCATATCTACAAGAATATGAGTTATAATGATAAATCAATATGGAATGATTTGTTCAAATCTGCTTAATTTATTGGCGTAAAATCTTTTGAATTTTAACCTGTTACCTACCTTCATCCCTAAATTTATAAGACAATCACGATTGATCAGTAATCATCAGTTCTTGCATATCTGCATGTCAGGGTTATTGAGGTTAGGCCATTGTATATGCTGCGACAGGCCTCTGGAATATGTTTCATCTAAAGCATCAGACCATGGTGGTGTAGATGTGCTAATAATTAAAGTTTTGGTCGACTATCCTTACATGAGCTTGAGTCTGCTTAATGAATTTTTCACCAGCTACATCCTCTGTCATGACTTGCTTACAAAAGTTATTAAACTTCTGTTCATGTTACTCTCACGATTCTTCATCATTTTTCATGATCGTTGAACTGTGAAATCTTTGTTGCATTAGTAGACAACAACATCAGAGTTAAACTCCACTTCTCAACCACTGTAGCACCAACGCAACTCAAATGCAAATCAATAAAAATTATAAACAAAAAAAATGAAACGAATGGACACTACAGTCCTTTCTATGTACAATCAAAGTAATGCAGAGAACAAGGACGTAAGTTCTGAATTAACAATTGACTGTGCTGCAAATGAATTGATATTCTTTATTGAATGTGGTAAGTGAAATTTATGATGTATACGATTGAATGAATTATTGTGTTCTCTTTTATTAGCAATTCATTTAGTATAAATTTATCATTTAACTAATATTGATTCTTTTTTGTGCATACCAGGTAACAATATGCTCCGAGGGAGATGATTTAGAGATGTGGAGTTCCAGCATTCTCAGGTGGGATCTACTTCTGATCAGTCCCTGCAGCCCCAGCAGCCATGTGAGCACTAACAGCACGAGTCAGGATCTTAGAGCGAGCCTCCTGTTGATTGCCCGGAGGATGAGCTCCAGATCCAGGGTAATTCGATTTAAAGTTCATATTTTATATTCATATTTGTCTTCAACTTTTTAAGGCATATTTTATTATTTTATGATGGGACTCACTCAAGTAAAGGATGTGTGGCAGTTTCGTGAGAGTGAGAAGATCATCATCCGATGCAACGAATTGGGGCAGCCCATCAATAGAGCTGGAAGTCTTCTATCAAGCTTTTTAGGATCGGTTGCATGTAAGGGTCAGCTGTGTCCGCTCAACTATACGAAGTGGAATGAAATGCTTCCTTCATATAGGGTTGAGCTTGTTAGACTTATACAGGTAATGAATTGAACTTGTTCTTTTTAATTTGACACCTCCTGTATGTTAATTTACTTACTACCATAATTTTAATTGTGAGGTTTAATATTATTATAACATTTCGTATCCTGTTGTAGGGTAAGTTTGTACTCCATCCAGAGAGCCATGATTGGGTGCTAAAGTCCCTCAATTGCAAATGGAAAGAATAAAAAGCGAAATTGAAGACGGATTTCAAGTACGAGGGTATGACAAAGGAGGAGGTTGCTCATGTTTGTCCTCCTGATGTATACCCTCAGCAGTGGAGGGAGCTTGTTCACTACTGCGCAACCACTCCCGACGCTAGACCGAGAGATCGGCAGACCATTCAGAAACTAGCCATGTAGTCCGTAATATGTGGGGATAGGTTGTATAAAAAAGTAAACCAACAATATTCTATTGAAATGTCTAGATGAAAGGGAGACATGTCACGTATATTATTTCAATATCTTATATTATCTTTATTATTAATATGAATTGCAAATATATACATTGAATCATATTATACTGTGTACTTTTATTTTGGCAGACATATTCTAATATTGGTAGAGCTGCACGAGCATCTCAAGCAGTTCCTCATACTTTAGGCTCGAAGAGTTATGCAAGACATAGAAATGAATTCGTAAGTTCTTTTGAAACTATTTAAAACTTTACTAACATATAGCACGTATCATAATATATAGTTTGTCAATATACTTTCCGTGTGTGTAGATAGAAGAGCATGGAAGGCAGCCTGGTGAGGTAGAGTTTTATAAGATGACTCACACCTACTGAGATGGCAGCTTTGTCCGGGACGAGTCGAGAGATATAGTTGTATGTATTCATTTTTGATTTGTTCAAAAAAAAATTTATTAATTTTATTTTTTTAAAATATTAATATGATTTTTTTTTTGAGAGAGATATATGAAAGGGCTACAACTCTTATTTCAGAGCGCGTCGGGGAGTCATCATCATCCGATGCGGCCAGTCGCGTCGAAGCTTAGGTCTATGCCGAATTGATGAGCCCAAAACGTTATAGTCGAGTGAGGGGTTATGGCGTTAGAATTACCCCCACTCAGTTGTCTGTAGTGAGCCGATATACCCAAGATGCCAGACAAAGTGTAGCACTGCAGAGGTTTGTAGTCTGAAGACAGAGATGACATAGATAAAGCAGTCGTATAAGACAAGGATAGAAGAGATGAGGCAGAGTCATATGACCGATATGGCAGAGTTGAAGCAGAGCCAAGAATTGAAAATACTATCTTTGCAGGACCAGCTTGATCATATTTCATCTTTTTTGCAAAGATTTACCCCCCGATAAATAACAAAATCTATATGAATATTTTACGTAATTATAATGTATTTTTGTACGAGCGTGATGACTTCCGTATTCTTAGTTTCTAAAGTGTCTTTTTTTTTCTTATAGGTTGTTGATACTTCATCTACTCGTAGAGATGATGATGCCGTCGACCCTTGATACATCGTAGATTGTTTATTTAGGAATTTGATATGTATGTTTTTAATATTTTTGAAGTACAATATAATCAAATATGATAATATGAACATTTCGAATGAAAAGTTCTTGTTTGTGGCGTGCATTTTGTTATCTATGTGATTTAGTGTATTTGTTTTGTTGGAATCTAATGTATACAGTATTAAAAAAGCTTTTATAAATTTTTTTTAAAAGCGTCGGCAATAGCAAATAGCATGAAAAATTGGCACGTCTTTACCGACGCTTTTAAGCGTCGGTCAAGAACGAAGATAGGCCGACACTTTTAAGCATCGGCAATAGCAAATGGCACGGAAAACTGGTACGCATTTACCGGCGCTTTAAAGCATCGGGCAAGAAGGAAGATAGGTTGACGCTTGTCTAAAACAAACCCATGGTCTTAAGCGTCAGTGCATATTGGCCGATGCTTTTAAGCGTCGGTTAACTCCAAGTAAAACGACGCTTAAAAGCGTCGGCATAAATTCCGTTTTTGGCTGACGCTTTTTTGGAAGCGTCGGCGCAAACTATGCCCACACCCACCTGCCCAACATTTTACCCATGCTTTTGGGAGCATCGGCAGGAAACCTACCGACGCTTAAAAGCGTCGATAAGGACTCAACAAATCACAAGAATATATCCTTTCTTTTGTAGTGGCTTCCTTGGGTGTTAAATCGACTTCTGAGATGAGTTGTGCAGTCGACCAAGGTTGAGTGTTTTGGGACCAACAAGATTAGGACCAAAGTGTCAAATCTGCGAGATAATGCCACCATTTCATTAGATCGAGGAGATAGTAACAAGGTGGTTGGTTGGCATTGATAAGGTCGTCAAAGGTTTGGCAAGGATGAGTCCTATGTATTAAACTTTATGGGGCAATAAACTTTGTTAGAAGACGAAGCCATTGATGTCTTGATCTTCAAAACTAGCATGACTGCAATCACGAGAAGAAAATTGGAATGCACTCCCACGAGCAGCATCTTGATTATCCAAATCCAACTCCAAGCATTTTCGATGGGAAGGATCTCACAAGCACTTCCGAATAAGTTGGAGACCAAGTCCATAGAGAATTCTTTTATAACATGCCTCACCCATCAAAGGCAATATCAGAATTAGTTATGGAGACTAAGATGGATGCTATTGCACTATGGTTGTGTAAAATTTAACTTTATCGCAATCGCTAGAAAATATAATCCATCACTAAATCTGAGTCTTATCTTGGATGATCAAATTAAAATAACTAAAACAAATCTCGATGTATGTTAGTGTGGGCCATATACGAATGGGCTCAATGGGATAAAATTCCAAATTTGTGGCGAAGGCGAATTCGTGTGTGAAGCATGGAGATAGAGAGGAGATGCAAAGTTACATCTATCTTCTTGGGCCATCTATGGGCCAAAGTTTCTATGGGCCATCTATCTTCTTGGGCTTGAATACCAGATGCTCTTACTAGTGGGCTTTTCTTGTAAGAGCTAGGTTTTGTTGCGGGCTTGAGCCTGTTTAGCGGATTGGTTTCTATTGCCTCCTCCCGTTTCTATTACTTTTTTTCTTTTACATGTTTTCTTTTTGATCCCTCTAAAGCCATTTCATCTTTAATGAGACATGTGGTGGTCTTTTCCACAGTATTGCTAAAAAGATGGATATAATTCATATAATTATTTCTTTACAGCTAAATAAAATAGCTGAGCCAATTACAAAAAGATGTCTTTAATATAGTTATAATGTGAAAAACTTAGGAAAAATATACTTGATTTTACTATTTTCAACTTTGGCATGTTTATTTTTTGTTGTTGTGGAATTGGCACCTTTTTGTATTGGATATAAATGCTCTTGGTCCCTAGAACAATAGTATACCTACCGGCATCATATTTGCAGGATTCTGTTGTACTTAAAACACTAGTTTTGAGGAACATATTTGTAAAAATCTCACAGTAGAGAGCATAATCATGTATGCTAATGTAACGTCGGCCAAGGGCAGTTCCACTCGATGGCAAAAAAACCCAAAACTTGTGATAGAAAGGATATGGATCCAAATTTAAAATAGTGAGGCCATTTTTAACAATTTAATATTTTAATTTTACAAACATTATTGCATTTTCGCTATCATTTTTTAACTGCAAGCATATCATTGTTATTCTATTTGCAGTTTGCATGCACTTCTGAATTTTATATGAATCAATTTAACTTTGTTAAAGGGAGATATTCTGCATATTTGTATGTTGCTATTGAAGGAAAGGCATGTACAATACATGTTTTATGGATGATAACATAAATATAAAAAATAAATTAACAATAAAACAAATAATTTGCTTGAAGAAATAGATAGTGTATGGAAAATTAAGCTAACATATTTATGACCAAAAAAAAAAGTAAATATGGAAAGTAGGTACCCTAATAATTTCAAAGAAATTAGTCATATTAGCATACTATTATTACTTATCAAAACTTTCCTATAGATTTCCTTTACTGCCTTATTTTGGTAAAATAATTTTTTTTATGCCTTGGAGTCCAAGCTAGAATAGACATCTTTGTAGATTTTATTATAAAAGTATTTTTCAATTTCAAAACTCTTAATTTAATAGGTTATAGATTAGTAATATCATAAATTATTTTATAAACAATACATCACTAACTGTAAATGCTACTAACATATATCATTTTCGGATTCATAGAGTTTCCTAAATTATGAGAACATATTTTCTTTTTAGTTAAAAATTTGTTATGACATTCTACCTTGGATACACCGAAATTATCCATTCAGGCAAGATATTAGAGGCACAGTGGGAAATTATTTAACCACAATTAAAAAGATCCATTACCAGCCCATATACCTGATAATTAACAAATTAAATTGTCTTTTAGTCCACAAGAAAAATTTTAGCTACTCCATGCAAGGATTAATTGAGCTATCATAAATGATCTTCAGTAGGGGATACTGATTTCCAAGTGAGTAGAATGCTAGAATGCTAGAATGCTTTGGATAGAATTCTCTTGAAAGAGAAAGTGACCCGAATGATCTAAGCCAACATTAAATGAAAAATAGAATAGTTAGACTAAATGGATTAAGTTGGAAGAGAAAGAGGGAGTTAAATTGTTTCATCTTTTTATTGGAATAAATTAGTCATAGATTGAGTAGAATAAATAGATTAGAAGAAGAAAAGGTAAAGCATATACCATTTTCTGCAAAATATCTATTTCACCCTTCGGAAAAGTAATCTATTATGTGCTCCAATGAATGTGAGAGATTTGATTCAATGGATGTTGTTATTAAGGCACAAGAGATTGTGATTTAGAAGGCCTTATTGCCAAAGCTGATGTTCAAATGGCAGATAGTGATGCTAATTTAAACATGTTAATTACCTTTTTCTCAATTAAGCCTTATAATATACAAATAGAAGTCATTTACTTATCCATCGTAATCATGTGCAAGTTTTATCTTTAAGTGATCCTCAAGATACACCATTACATTACTTTCCAAGCTTCTCACTCAAAAAATATAGAAGATGGAGGTTATACATCTAGTTCCTGATATAATCATGAGTTCGGAGGACTTAAACAGTATTAAGGCACGGGGTTTCTGGAAACCCATTTTATAGACTCCTTCGCATTTTCCCAAAAAATATTTTTTGGAATTATATAACTCAAACAACATTCTAGCTAAAAATGATAGAACAAGGAGTCCAAATTGTATGACAAGATTCTAGCCATTCTTCCTACTAATGTATGAACTTATTATTAATAAATAGGCTGAATTAAAATTTGCAACCCATTGCTATATGTGTGACCCGGACCCACATGAACTCGAACCGACCTAAATAACTGATTAGGTCAAAAATTTTGGTCGTGGACTCGACTCGATCCAATCCAATCTTCTTCTAGATTGGGTCTGGGTCTAGCATTAGAACCTGAACAAGAAACCGGGCTGGGTCAGATTGAGTCATAAGCGACTCAGTCTGATCCTACCCATTTGTACCTCTATTTTTTATTTGGACTGAAAGGAAAGAAAACAAAAGTCATGTAGATGGAACACTTTGAGATCTATACAAGTAGATGAATGACAAAAGATAGAGTACTTTGAGACCTATGCAAGCAAATGGATGACAAAGGATAGTGCATTTTGAGATTTGTGTAGATGGATGAATGATCAAGAGTGAAGTATTTTATCTTTGTAAATAGATGGATGATTGAGGATGGAGGGCTTTGAGATCTATTTAGGAGGATGAATGGCCGAGGATAGAGTGCTTGGAGATCTGTGCAAGGAATGAATGATAGATGAGAAATATATATAGACAGATGGATGATAGAGGATGGAGTACTTTGAGATCCATAGAGATGCGTAGACAACAAAAGATGAAATGCTTTGAGATTCATGCAAGTGGATGGATGATAGAGAATGAATTATTATTGAATCTATGACATCATATATTCTTCATTATTTTTAAAAGATTAAAGTATATCCAATTTAAATTAATTATAGATACTTAGATTAGTAAATTAGTGATTCGTAAATGTTGAGTTGTTTGTTTTTGAGGTGAGAATTTCGTAAAAGCAACATAATTCATTCTATAAGAGTTGATATTAACGTGAGATCATATGACATGATAGTATTTTTTTTAACCCTTTTTTATTAAGAACAACTGAATTATCTTTACTGAATTTTGATTATTTTTTTAACATTTTTTAAATGTATACCCTCCTAAATATGTGTAATTGCATAAATATCCTTACAAACTTATTATTTGCATGTATATCCTTATAAAGCTTTCTTTTTACACATCTACCTATAATGATATTTCAGTTATTTCACATTTAAATTATTTATTTTTTAATGACATTGGATAGTATGAATATATATATAAAAAAGAAAGAAAATAAAGGGTATGCATGCAAAATAAGTATTTTATGAGGATATATATGCAAATAGTAATTTTACAAGAATATTTATATAATTTTGTATATTGTAGAGGGTATATATGAAAAAAAACCCAGTACTTATACGCCTTAAGGTTAGAGATGAGGGAGGTCGGCATTTTCTCCTCGGCTTCCTTGGCGGAAGGCTTGCAAGGAAAGGAGGGTTCCGCGCACGAAGACGGCGACGGCGGCTTCTTTGCATGTAGCTTTCCCTTCGCGAGATCGCCATGGGATCCAATTCCCCACGGCCAGGTTCGAATCCCAAACCGTCTTCTCTCTCTTGCTATATTGGAGATGGATTCTAGCCTTTCTCTGATCTGAACCCTGAACAAAGCCTGACCTAATTATTCCTGAGGTTTCCGGCCATTTCGGCCTTCAGCAAGTGCAGAAATATAGATTTAGATCTGATTTTCCTCGGATTCTTTAGGAACTTGATAGATAGATGGCTTTCTGTTTTTCCCGTTCTTCCAATTCGTGTCTATAGAGCTTTACACCGAGAGTACTCGATTGGTTTCCCTCTTATGTTATTACTAAATTCAATGGTTTTGATTGGGGTTTTTGGATTTTCGGCAATTGGATGAGTCCGGCTTATGCTTATTAGGTTATGAACTGGGTTTGTGCTGCAAGAGTTGCTCGAATTGATGAATTTTGATTTGAAACGTTGCATAGAAATGGAGAATTGGGTTGGTTCGTCTTTGTTGAGCGATTCTTGGTAATGATTTGATAGTATTTTGATTCTTTTTCAGATGATCTCGAGATGTCTGTCATCTGATTTTTTTGCGCTAAATTTAGGTTATCAGATTGAACTGCTTTTAGATTGTATGATCTTGATGTAGGGGATGGGTATTATTTGATAATTCATATGCACTTTGCTTGACCTAACTGATAAAATCTATAATCAACTCTTTAATTTCTTTTCTTTTTTTTGCTGGGGATTTTGTTACATATCTACCTTGTTCTTCTTTGAGAAGGGAAATAGAAAATTTTCTTTGACGATAAATTTTAGATACAGATTTTCCAGCTCGAGAACCTTACTCATCCTGACATTGACAGATGTGATGAGATCTCCTCTATTCGTTTTTTCTGGTTATAAAATTGTGTTGGGAAACTGAAAAAAATTGATTGAGGATTTTGTTTCGGTTTTAATTGAACTACTTCTGATGTTGTGACTGATAGATTTAATCAATTCCATGGTTCTTTGCTTTATTAATAATATATTGTTGATATTACAATAATACATCATAGTGTACTAAAGTTGCATGGTGGTTGGAACTACAACCATCGTATTGTATCACATCTAAAACAACCTAAAGCTTTTCAGAATCTGCCAGTTCAATGATATCACTTTGTACTAGTTAAGAGGAAAAGATGACTTTTAACCAATAAGGAAAGAATTTTAGAAATTTTTCTTCACCAAATTATTTTGTCTATATAGAAAATGATTTTCTATTGGAGGAGTGATCATTCATTTTGAAGCTTGAAAGCAAGATCTATAGTACTAACCCGTACCATGCCATTCCGGTATGATACTGAGGTTCAATTCAGTATATGAGTCGAACCGATTCATAGCAATATGAACCAAGAAGGTGCCATCTCGTACCGCCTAAATTGGGGATGTGTGCGATACCATATCGGCCCGTATGGCTCGATTTTGAGCTCTACCATGACAAAAAGTGACAAAAAAGGGCTCAAGAGCTGTCTTAATACGTGGTGCTTACCATACTGTATTGAACTGACCGTATAGTACTGAACCAATAGGATGCGGTATCCGGTATCGAAATTGTGTACCTTGTTTGAAAATGTGCATGGTAACACCTTTAATCTATTTGATGTACGTGAGATTCTTGGATATTAAGTCATGTGTCCAACAGAAACTTTAGTAAGTAGTATATTGGATACATACATTTGATTGCGTTATTAAGTACATACCCTAAAATATAGTTAACCACAAATCTACAAGGTTTTATGTAATACCAGCTTATCTAGGAATTGGGAATTCTCTTGAAAGTTTGAGGGCAATGGTAATAACTAATGATTTTTTGACTGGTTAGGTTAAGCTATTAAGGTGTTGAATGCTATGTTACATTCTTCTACTTTGTCAGGATATTAGCTTGTTAAACAATATTGACTTTAAGCATTCTTCTACTATGTCTGATATGTATTAGATGTTGTTTCTTGTCATATATGACTAGGATACATGTCAGCTTTGTAGTTGTAGTTGTTTATTTTTTAAAATTATAAAAGGCTTTGGATCAGCTGTGTTTTGGATACATCCTGGATACCTTCCGGTATGAGAGAGATGGTCATTCTTTTTTCTTTTCTCCAATGAATGTGACTTCCTAATGATGGATGCTTAATTTAGACTTTAATTTTGTTATTTATTGAGTATGAAGCATGGTCAATGAATTTGAATGATGGCTAAATGCTGGAGTTTGTGGATGTTCATGTTATTATATGAAGTTGGTCTATATTATTGTGTCAAGTTATTTTGCTTTATGGATGTTGCGTGCATGCATACATATCTACGGATATACATACATATATAAGTATATCTATATGAAAATATATCAATCTATAAGTATATGCTATTGTTGTATCTACCTATATCATGTCCTATTTTCCGAAGATCTGTGGTGTTATCCAACTATATTGTATTTTTATTAGTTCTCCATGTACATGATCTAAAGTTCTGTTTGAGCATTGAAACTTATAATATTTCTGTAGATTCTTAACATTGAGTACATTTTTTTTTGGAATAAAGAAGAAATTTTGTTGAGGTAATTCTGGAATGGGTTGAGCCTTGCTTAAATCTTGTTTTAATTAGGTTGGTCCTACTTTGGTGTACATTGGGTTGGATAGCGTTACTTCAGTTGTTATAAGCTTTTATCTAATTATGAATTTTGCATTTTGGGAATGATTTTGGAGTGGAGGTTAGTGACCTGGTTTGCAAGAGTCTTAGTTTACTTAACAAGTCATTAAAAAGTTATAAGGGCTTTATAACTGGCCGCTGAGGGTATATTTTGTTGCAAGGAAAATTGTTTGAAAGATTTAATTTTAAAGAAAGTCTAGTTTTTTGTTTGTTGTTCTATAAAAAAATCAATTAATTTGGAAAATTTATATTTTTTTAGAAAAGAATTTTCTTTTTCATGAAAACTCATTGTTTTACTTTTTCTTTTCCTGCATTTTCTTGCAAACAAACATACCATAAGAGCATAGTTTGCCTTAGACTACCCAACCATCATGGTATATAATGCTTTCCAAGCTTTTAGGCTTGGGTGGCCAAGTTGAGTGCCCGGTCACCTATCGGCCACCTTTATCTTGTGTAGTTGCCTTGCTCATTAGATTATTAGATGCATCATTACTGATTTTGATGTAACTTCAAATTGAGATTAGGGCCACACAATGATAACAATAAAGAAGATAGATTTAGATATGAAAATTGAAGTAATCTGCTAATTTTAATAAAGCAAGAGAGACAACAAGGAAAATAATGTCAAAAGAGAGTAAAGAGAAGTAGAGAAGTACAAGTAGGATAGTAGGAGAAAGGGAAGAGTAAGAAGAATAATAGAAGAATAAGAGGAGAGAAGAGAAAAGATCTGAAAGGAATAGAGTAGAAATATGAGAATGAGAAGAAGAAGAAGGGAAGGAGGCCATTCTTTTGCTCTTTCTTCATTTCAAAATATAGTGTCATAATGCACTCCTAATGGCTGGGTCAAAAGACTTATTAGTTGAGTACCTTATCCCCTTTCCTATTCTAGCTGGAACACTCTAAATAAGAAATAAATCTATGATGATTCCTTTTCTTTATTGATTAGCCAGTGTCCCGTGGTAGAGTTATACAAGCTGCTTTTAAGACATGCAAACTCGTACTTGACCTACACCTTACTTGGACACAGTGTCGACGGAACCATCTCGAACTGCCCAGTTCGGGGCGTCTCGAGGATAGTTCTGGCAACGAAAACGAGACTGACGCCAGAGGGAGAGAAGAAGGAAAAAGACGAAAAAAGAGAGACAAAGCGGGGAAGGGAGAGGGAGAGAAAGAAAGAGAGAGGAAGTTCGAGGTCGGCCAGCGGAGGTCGGGGAGCTACCGCTCGAAGGAGGGAGCCTTAGAAGAGGGGCCTCCTTCGACCCCTGCAAAATAGGGGACCGGAGCGGTGCCCTTCTTCCGCGGCTTTCCGGCGGCTCTCCAGCCTCTGCCTCTTCCGGGCAATGGCTCTTTGGCCCTCCGTTGGTTCTCAGCCATCCTCTCTCGGCCTCCCTATTCTCTCTCTCTTTTTCTCTCTCGTTCTTCCTCTCCCTTGCCTCTTTTACTTTGTCGGCATAGGCCTGATACGACACGATGCGGGCCCGTATCGACTTGTGTCGCCGGACAACTAGTACGGTGCCCGGTACCAGTTCCGCCGACCCTACTTGGACTCATATGAAAGCCTTTAGAATCATACGCCTCAGTCCTGAGTCCAAAAATAGACCTATTTAATTTTTGAGGTCTGGATTCATGTCCGCTAAAAGTTCACCTGACCAAAATTTGACCTGACCCAATCAGACATCTGATTTGAGTGCCCCATTATTGATTTTGGACTTGAGAGAAGTAGATATCCTCTCTTCTCAAGAGGAGCATGGTCCATCCCCATATATACACACACATATATAGATGTATATGCATGTATATAGGAAAGGACTGCTTGGGAGGGGTTATCTACTTTCACGTCCAAAACCAATAATAGAGCAATCAAATCGAAGATTTATACCATAGATCATGATCTGTTCCAATAAAAATGCCTAGAAATCATGAATCACATGTTTCAATGTTCTCTAACCTATGCAACAAATGGGTCTAAAAATGTATTGTTCAATGTTGTGACTATGTTTCACTAGGTTCTAAGGATTAAAATCTATTGATCTTCAATTTATACATCTGTTGACATGTGTAGATCATGATCAGTAAGGTGGATTCTCAATCCATATGCTTTAGCATGTATTTTAGCATACTATCACATTGAAAACCGTCTATTTTTTAATCCATATGATGCGTACTTTAGAGACCATCAAAATATGTGATTTTTGATTTCTAGGCATTTTAGTAGTATAGATCAACGGTGTGAATCTTCGATTTGAATGGTCTGCTGTTGATTTTTGAGTCGAGAGAAGTACAACCCTCTCCTCTTGAGAGGAGCGAAATCCATCTTTATAGATGTATATATACATGCATAAATGTGTTCGTGTATTTATGTGTACATAGGTATATATGTATATACACACATAATTTGAGTTGGGCTAGACTGCACTCAAGTGCATTTGGTCCCAAATGCTTCTGCAATGAAAATCAATGATGGTTGTGGCCTTTGGGATCTCCATGTGTAGGAAAAACTTATTGAAACCTGGGAGAATTTTAAGATGTTTATTAATATATAGATTATGATCTTGCTCTTGAAATCTGCTTGCCATTCTTAGGGATTTTTGAGGATGCAAGAGAGGTGAATATAAATTTCAAACAATTATTTGCATTCACTCCTTTCTGAACCCTTTTTGCTTGACTCATCTTGGTGAGAATAACATGATTTGGAGGTGGTACTTAATATTGTTGATTGTCAACTACAAATTACATCAAGGATACATGAAACTTTTCGATTCCCCTAGCTTGCCTTATAACCAACGATTTAGACCTTGGTTTGTATAACGTCATGTCGTGTAAGGTGTATCCTGTTGCATAATTGCCAGCACCATATGGGCTATGGAGGTATTGATCTATTTTTGTAACTTAGGATCAACCTGCTTCATCCAATATTGTAGCATAGTGCACCAATATGCTATGAAGCATGCCTGTGTGGTTCTATACATAGTTGAGTTGCTCATCTACCTGACATTAAATAATTATTAAATTGAATTTAATTTCTGTTTTGTCTCCAATATTTCCCTCAATCTCTTTTAGCTGCTTATCATTTGTTGATTATAGTCTTAATTCATGCTTCTTCTTATGTTCGTTGTCTTTGGAGACTTTAATATGCAAAGAACCTCTATCAGCAATCAACATTCAACTTGCACTTTCAGTAAAGTTTAGGCCAATGGTTGATTCAGCTTGGGCATGAAACATCTGTTCGTGCTTTGAAACATTGCCATGTCATACCAGAAAACAATTAAGTATAGCCTTGATGCAAAAAAACAAAAAAGTCCTAGCATATTGTTATGTATTTTTCTTGTGAATGCAGTATAGGCATCGAATAAAATGTTGTGCATACTGGTATTGATCCTAATCTTCTCATGAAGATTTGTTATTCAATGGCCTTAACAAGATTGCAAAAGAATCAAATTCATCACTGCTAGTTGATTAATTGCTTGTATCTCCATTGATGCAATGAGTATGGCTTGTTTGAGCATCTGATCTTTTTCCAGCAATGTTCAGATCCACATACCACTTACTGTAGTGCAAGAGAGGTATTGAAAAAAAAAACGTAAATCAATCCCAAATCCACAATGAAATTTTTTGTATCATGCTGCTCTAGTCATTTTTCAGGTTAGGAAATTCAGATCACTGTGGACCATATATCAGAAACTCTTAAAAAAATTCCATAACACAGGTAATTGCTATAGGACTATATCAAACATCTTTTAAGGTCAAGATAGGAATTTATAACGTTTTTCCTCTTTGAATTGGACAGACCATGGGGAGCCTACTATTGTCTAGCATGATATTTGGAGAAAGAGGCACCATAAAGTGGAAAGAATGAAAAAAAACCCTAAACTCCTACTTTCACTAACATATGTTATGCAAAAACTCTTAACTAAGTAAAAAGATCATAGAAGCCATGTCATCTAATTATAGTTGTGTTTTAATGAATATATGTTCATACTTCTAAATCATTGATGGACTGTGCAAAAAGTTTTCATTTTCCTAGTAACTACCTCATTTCCATTAGCCCTCAGGCTTACCCTGTTCAAAAATTTAGTTATGTTAGGCCCAATATTGGTTCATGATTAATCATGCAACTCTCTATCTCCCCTCCTCTACAAGTGTGTCTATATTATATATGATTTTCCTAGCTTTTGCACTTGCACAGCAGATTGTTAACCAAATCATCCTAGTTTTTCCTGTTATCTTCCATGCATATATTCAGGCCCTAATTGATTGTAGATTCTTATCTTTTCAAATCTTTCTAGAGCATCAATATCTATGGGTATCTCGTTCTAATTCAAACCTCAACATCTCATGAAAAAAATATAATCCCCATCTCGCTGTTATCTCACCTTTAAGGATTACCACACCAACTTTTGTTCTGTATGCATAAGTTATCCATATTTCTACTTCTTTTCTCCATTATTTCTCTTAGTCCGTAGGTATTCTCATGCCCTTCTAAGCTTGTTTGAAAAATGAATGAAAGTCAAACCACAGACAATTTGCCTTACTAGATTCTTATTCTCACTTGTAGTTATAAATGTCTCAAAGTCATTAAGAGTCATATCTTGCCATTTTCTAAAGACAATTCTGTTCTCATTGAGCCTCTTGGACCTCTATGTTTCACAGCCAAATTTTCTTTGCACCAAGGTTTGCCGAACTAGTACCGGGACCCGTACCGATCGGTGGACAGGTCGGTACGGTACCAGTTCGGTATCTAATTAAGCAGAAAGGACGCAATTTAATCCAAATTTGAAAGAAGGATGATATAAAAATAGTAATAATAATGATGATAGCAATAACAATAACAACAATAACTATACTAGTTACTTCACAACCTTCTAGCTTCTTTTTTTCTAACCTTTTGGTAATGGAAGAAGATGTTTGCAGATGAGATTAAACTTACAATTAAATTATAGAGCAATGCTGGAATTGTCATATAGCAAATCTAACCGCACCAATATATGGCATCTATGCAATATTAATGCTGATTGAAACACATGATCATGTGATAATATAGGACCCAACAGAAAGACAAAAAACTCGAGCATCCATTATCTAACTGAGATATCATGAAAGGCTTCTCTGATTGAGGAGATCCTCCTGAACTCTAGATCTGCTTTGCTGCTCGCAGAACCGAAGCCCGACTTGTAGTCTAAGGGTCCAAATCGAGCCCTATGCCTGGCCACCTCATCCTGCTGCCATTGATCACTCAGGCTCGTCTCTACATGGCAGCCTGGATCTGTGCCTCATCATTTGGAGCAAACACCTCTTTTAACTCTCTAGAAATAGGAAGGTGGCTCTGTCGCTTGGCAATCTATCTCTGCTTTTTTCTTAGAAACTTTCTCCTTTGCTGCTCTGAAATCAGCGAAGTACTTCTTCATCGGTTACCGAATCTCCTATGGGTATTTTCGACATAAATACGTTGGAGTAATCATCAGCTAAGTGTTGCTTCAACTTGGTTATCTCTCTTCTCTTGAACTTTATGTTGCACCAGTTGCACTTTCAATAGTGCCGATCCAAGAATATTTACACATAATTCCAACTAATGTCATGCTCTGGCTCCTTTTTTCTCGATGGTTCTATTTCTGTAGATTTATCAAATACGTCAGTTTATTAATTATTTAAAAATAGTAAAATTTTATTATATTGAAAATAATTTTTTTACTTCAGAAAATACATTTGATTTATCGAATACATAATACAAATATTTTATATATTTTTATTTATTTATTTTTTAATAATTTATAAATTTAAAAATATATTTAAATATCATAAATTCAGACATATATTTTCTACTTCAGAAGTCACTTCTGAATTATGGAATATGTACTACTAATTTTTCATAAATTTCGGTATTAATTACATATTTTTAATTATTGTTAAATTTAAAAATAATTTTGAAATATAAATATTTTAAAAAAATTAATTTCAACTCAGATCTATGTAGAACCCAATAATGGATGCTACATAAATTTTTCTAGGCTCGTAGGCATGCATCAATGGCTACTTATCTTTTTAGATACTAAATTTTGCTGGAGAGTTGCTTGCATGCCCCTAATTACCCTTCTGATTTTATATTTTTTTGAAATTTTATTATTTTTTTATTATTATTTTTTATTTTTTAATACAAAAAATATTTTTAATTTTTAAAAATATATATAATTCAAAAATTATAAATTGTTTTGTCATTGTGTAGATCATCTATAGATCTACAACATATAATAAAATCAGAAAATTTTGGCATGATTTCTCCTTATTTTACAAATTTCGACCTATTTTTTCAAACTAAAAAAATAGAGGGAATGAGATAGGGGAGAGGAAACACACTTTATTTAGGCTTGGATCTTTCTTCAATCGTGCTGAATCAGTGTGATTTCGTAAATTAGAGGGAAGGGGGGTTGTTTAGCCGTCTTACAACTAAATGAACTTCATAAAAATAATGTTCCCAACACTTCTTTTAACAAAAGAAGTGGAAGAAAAGAAGGCCAGTTCCGAACTGGGTCGACTCGGTGCGAATCGGATAGTTCACATCGAGTTTGAACGGAACCAGTCGGTTCTGAATAGTTTCGGTTGGTTTCATGCTGGTTCCAGCCGGTTCTGGTCGGTTCGGAACTTGTTCCGGCCGGTTCAAAGTTGGGATTGATTCCAATAGGTGAACCAAGCCGGTTTTCTACTGGGTCGGCTCGGTATGGGCTAAATCGGGCGGTTCGGCCCACCTTGCTTTGCACATTCTTGTATAAGGACCTCTTTACATGCATCCAGTCATCTGGTCCCTGATTATATCTGCAGACGTTTTCAAGTTCGACTTGATCTCCTTAGGGTAATATGTTTGACTTGAATTCTGCCTTTCAATGCTAGTTCTTTTATGTTCCATCTTGTCATGCTTGGTTTTCTTTCATCTCCATCACTTTGCATTCTGCTTTCTGTCATTTGTACACAGTTATGATTCTGTCCTAGTTGGTTGGTCAAGGTCATTTTGTGATAAGTCATGCTATAACTTTCTGTACACAATTTGGAAATGAAACAAATAAATGAATGTGATTTTTGTGGTGCTAATATCCATTCCACTTTTGTGGCAAGATGGGAAAGCTAAGACTGTAAAACTTGGTGTTTGTCAGGTTTACGGAGTAACTTTTTCATCTGTTCTGCTCCAAATTTTGAAGTTTTGATCAATATAATTAGTAAAAAAATAGAAAAATAGGTTAAAAATAAAAGAAGTCAGCTAACTTAATATGCATGATTTTGGAGCATTTTATTTGTTTTACAGAATCTTTACTAGTAAAGTTTCAGTAGTTTCAGCTTAAAGTACTATTATTTGCTAAATTACTGATTTGGTTATATGTAGCAGTTGTGGAGCTTTTAGTGCATAATTATAAACTATAACCATCCGTCCTTGTCCTATCTACTTAGGTCGGCTTTATAGATCCTCATTCACAAAGCATGGAGATTTTAAGCATAGCATTTTAAAATCTTTTTCTTCGTAATTTTGAGTAGAACTTGCAAACATATCAATTTTGGGATCATATTTTTGAAGTATGTGGTCATTTAACCAAATGCATAAAGATTTAGGAATTTTATAATTTTTTTATAGGAAAACATGCTTGTTGTTGCTGTATTTCTTTATTTGGAATTCAGATGGTCTTAATTGGTCTCCTTAAGGTATCGCCATAGGGGCCTCTATGGATGCTGAGGCCCAAGGAGAGCCCCTACACAATCTAACTCAAAAGGCCCATGTAGGATTCAGGAGGCCTCCTGAGTCCTGACTCATTGCTAGGAGATTTGTGTTGGTCTAAATAGCAAGAGCCAACCATTCAATATATGATGTGTGCAACCCTGCACATCTATGCCTTGGGGTGTAAATCCTCTCACTGCAATAACTGGACTCTGCCTGCCCCTCACTTTTTCTGGTCAATGTGTTTTCTGATGACCTCACTGCCTGTGCTTGGTGATTATTTGAATAGAAGCCCAACTTTGAACTTCGTAACGTTAATAAGTTATATTTTTTTGTTAATAAATGGATACATTTGCTGCAGGTGATGCTCCACCACCAAAACCCTGGGAGCGAGCTACGACTTCATCTGGACCCGCACCTTTCAAGCCCCCATCTTCTGGCAGCACAAGTGATGTTGTTGAAGCTTCTGGAGCTGCAAAACCTGGAGAGACCGTTCCAAATACTGAGAGGAGTGTGTTGCCAAACAGAAACACTATTGGGAGGCCACTACCTCCAAGACCTTGGCAGCAGAACTATGGAACTAGTTATGGAGGTAATTGTTAATTTGGTCATGCTCAACTTGATTTTTCTTTCTATGCAGGTTATGAACTTCCATTTTGAATACAGGATATGGCTCAAATTCAAATTACAATTCGGGCTATGGCTCAGGCATGTACGGTTCATATGGAGGATTTGGTGGGTCCAGTGGGCTTTACAATAATAATATGTACTCGGGATATGGAGGGTTATATGGAAATTCTGGAATGTACCAAGGAAGCATGTATAACAGTGGGTTTGGGGGGCCCATGGGTGGCTACGGGATGGGCATGGGTGGTCCTTATGGTAATCCAGATCCAAATAATCCGTACGGCCCTCCTTCATCGCCACCAGGCTTTTGGATTTCCTTCATCCGAGTGGTAAGATGTTTCTGGGTGTGGTAGTCATGGTAACTTGGAAATCCATGTTTCCAAAAGTCGTCCTGTTTTTGTTTTCAAGTTCTGTGCATGTGATTTACCATCCAATCATACAAAACTCTCTTTTGATTTGCTGTTTGTCTTCAAGTTCCAAGCATATGCTTTGCCATCTGCCCATCCAGTCATATGAAAGTTTGCTTCTTTTTTTTCATTCGTTGATAACACCGATGTACGTAAAAGGTGATCAACAGGGCTTCCAGCACTGCCTCAGCCTCATTAGGCTGATTGGTGGTGAGGAGTTCCCAGTAGAGTTGCATACCATCCTGGCATAGATCCGAACATATGGAACATTGCTTGGTATTCCTGACTTGATGCTTGTTATTGTTCACTTAACTATGATTACAAGCAGTTGGGTTGCAATCATATTTTGTCTACCATTGAAGTTGTAGATGGTCTTTCTCAGCATTGCATTGTTCTGTTAACACTACAATTTTACTTGATAGTGCATAACAGAATATATGACTTGATTCTGTCTTGTTACTACATATTCTGAGTTATATTAGTTAAGATTTCCAGATTCTGTCTTTTACCTAGTATATAGTATACCGCACCAACAGATTTTTAGTTGGCATTTCTAAAGCATGTCTGCAGAGCTCCTTCTCTTGTTTTATTCCATGTTGTGCCCATCCTTTCAGAAACATTGACCTATGTCTTGACACTGATGGCAGATGCAAGGTGTTGTCAATTTCTTTGGCCGAATCTCAGTCCTTATCGATCAAAACACACAGGCCTTTCACATGTTCATGTCAGCTCTCCTGCAGGTACTCTTTGATTCCGCGAAATCATTCTTTTTGGTCCCATCGTTTGTTTCAGAACTGGGGTGGTTTTCATTCACTGGTAATGTGGCCTTTTCTTGCAGCTCTTTGATCGTTCTGGTGTGCTATACGGTGAACTTGCAAGGTTTGTTTTGAGGTTACTAGGGATCAAAACAAGGACCAGGAAACACCCCCAACTGGGACCTGGTACACTACCCGGTCTTGATGGGAATGGGCAGCAGTACATCGAGGGCCCGAAAGCGACCACTGGGTCTTGGGACAATGTTTGGGGCGATGATGTTAGGGGAGCCAGTTAAGATGCGGTAAGCTAATGGTTATGCAAGGTTGAAGCTCTATGTAGTATTCAGAGGGAAACAGCGGATATATATCACATGTATGATCGAAAGAATCAGTGAGGGCATTTTCCAAGGAATGTTCATATAGCGACCCTGATGTATGTCATGTATTCTCAACTATTTTACAGTTTGTTAGCTCAAGACTAAATTTGCTATTTGTATTGAAATGTAATTTTAAATAATGTTTGGGCCGGGAGCTGCTTGATATCCCAATTTTAGAGCTCTCTGCAGCTGGTTTACCTACTCCTATGTTTTGCAGGAATTTAAGAGCATGTAATTTTAGACTAATTTGGTGCAAATTCTAATATACGATTTTTTGCAGCTGCCACTAAAACACTTTAATTAAGATTTTAAGTGAGTCAACCTCAATGATTAGCACCGTCTTCTACATGCTTCTACTGTTTGTTGTCAGGCTTAATTCTACAAGATAAAATGGTCTCATCACCATCTCCTAAACACTGTCTGCTGCTCGTGCATACGTCCATGGACGCATGCTCATGGTCTGTGTGAGTAGGTTGAAGTGACCACGCAAGCTTTGAACGAACAAACTTTGTAGAGTCCAGATGACAAGAAAATTTGGATCCTGGTCAGACCAGTGGTGTAGATTACCGTATCCATAAGCAACCGACGCCAAAACTGAATTTAACATGCTCTATCCAGATCATCAAGGCAGGCAAACCCATAAATAAAACCTATCCATGATATGTCATAACCTTTCTCAAAGATCTTTAGAATATCTGTACGGCTTTTGAATGCAGCCAAGTAAACAATTCAATTTATCCCTCATCATTCAGTCCCTTACCTAGGCTGTCTATAATTGATTTTTGGTGCAAGTTTGTTCTCATGTTTTGAAAGCCAGAATACAATTTGCTTGGAATGATCCTTATGTCAGCAGTGTTTTTGCTATGACTTTGACAATGTCTGAACATTCATAGCAATTTCACCACAGAATCTAGTCAAAAGCAGGATTTAAAAAAATTTCTGATTACAACTCATGAGCGTCACACTTGCACAGCCACTTACAATATATCATCAAGGATATGAACGAAAATTAGCACGCACTGTCAAAAGGAAATTCCTAGATTCCATTCGCAACCAATTCCTTATAAATGAAGATCTCCAAACACTGCTCCTTTATCTTGTTCCAAAAAATTACGCAATTGATCTTTCTCAAACTGTCATGTATAAAAGAAGTTTGAAACTTCGAAAACAATATTACCCTGTATTTGGTCTGCACCAATCACCAACTAGTGTTCGCATAAGAATATTTTGAAAATACAAAGGAGTATTTCTCAACCTCCAAAAACCAAAGCCTTACCTTAAAGAGTTAGGGACCTCTATGTGTGTGTGTGGAGGCAGAGTCATTGGTCAGTCTCCTTGTGTGCTGTTCGTTGCTAATATGTCTCCTACAAAAGCCTTTGTATTTTTCATGGAATACATATGGAAGACAAGGCACCTTTATGTGTCACAAACATAACTCCACCACATTTGTCAAAGTAAAGAAACATATAGTTCCCAAGGGCTCTGTAAATCTAATAAAGGTCATCAACCTTAGTCCATGTTTGCTGAAAATCCTTAATGCAGTTGTTAAAATAAAATGATATCTAAAAATGTCGGCATAGGATATAAAGAGTGTACATTCACAAAACAAGTCCTCTAAATGTCAGACATTATATTCTTTTTTGGGTTTGCAATAGGCTTAACCAGTCATGACTAAGCCTCCTACAAGAAATAGAAAAGGCAAGATATATCTGCATGAGAAAGTCCCTTGCTTGGAAAAGATTTCCTCCAAACATGAATTATCAAATCAGTAACCGCCCATCTACCAAAGCCAACTTATCAGTCAGTAAGCCTCCTAATAAAATATGGCAGGTCAACAGTACAAGCAAATGGACAAGCATATGCCTTTCAACGGTTAGTGTCCACAGAAGGAATGGATGGTGGGGTTGGTTGTGTAATATTATTTTGCATTAACTTGACCTGAATCAACTTCAATCTAAATTCTTGAAGCTCAAAGACTGAGATAAGCACATTGATGCACCTATATCCCACCACTATCTCTCTCTCTCTCGCGCGCGCGCGCCAGCAAAAGAAGTAGAAAAGAAGAAGAACATCCATGTGTATAAGGCAATTATTCAAAGAAACAAAATCAGCAAACAGAATCGAAACCAAAGGAAAACAGAAAATAGATGCCAACTCCACCATAAACAACTCTATTGAAGTTAATTTCACCTCATGTGACGGTGACCAAACATGGTGAGTCATTCTCCCAGATCATGCACTGGGAGAGATTTACGCTGCAAACAAATGACTGTCACTGGTCAAAACTAAAGCCTTGTTAACTAGGGCTGCAAATGGATCGCGTCAGATTGGGGCACGCTTGGACCCCAACAACCTGCCTTTTTACATTTTTAGGTGTTGATTTTGGTCCAGGACCTAAAACGTTGGTCGATCAGGTCAAAGTTTCGGGCAGACACATGAAATAGATTTTAGACCTAGTGGGTAATTTGGGTTGGTTCAGGGACAAGCATAACTCAGATCCCTCCCAAATTATTTGAGTTCAGGGTGGCACCAGGTTGCATCTGCTCTTACTTTGGCTAAGAACGTAATAATTGAACATCAAATATAAAATTAATAAACAAGCCTAGATGAATTGCATGCTTGCCGGTGTATCGTATATAAGTGGGCATAATAATCCTTCATGGTTTTCCACATTAAAGCTTTCTTCCATGGCAGCATAGTTGGTGGAGTGGGGGGTCCATGGATGTCAAATTGTGACATCAGTTTATTAACGTTAATTAATAAGTTTAGGCTCAAGCCCCTCGTAACACCCCAAGATTTGCAATGGCTCTGTTGGGTAGGCGCGTGCTCTCTCTATATATAAGGGTGATTCCCATCCGATTGCCCGAAAACATCCTCCACTTCTTTCATGGCTCTCTTCTTGCGAGAGGGGGTGACATCTCTCTGTTACACATCCAAGCTGCTCTTTTTCTCCCCCTCTTCTTCTTCTTCTTCTTTTCTTCATTATATAGTGAGGCAAAGATTGGAGACTCGGAAGTGTTGTTCTTCGTCTCCTCTTTTTTGTATGCCTTCTTCTCTAATGATAGGCGAGGCAGCTTTGGAAGGCCTGCTTTTCCGCAGGCAACCGACATGTAGCCATTGTTAGGTGAAGAGATCACTAGAGGAGAAGATCGTTCTGTCCGATCGATTCAAGAAGCCGAACGAGGATCCCTAGCTCGTGATTTTTGGAGCCCTTCTTCTCTTTTTTCTTGTTTTTGTTCTTGTTCTTCTTCTTCTTGGTGGGTGATGGTTGCAATGATGGAATTCTCTCTCCTTTTTGTTTTTGTTTCTTTTCTCTCCATATGTTCTTCGTCTTCTTTCTTGTTTTCCAAATTGAAAATTGGGCATCTCTTTAGGGTTATTTGAAGAGGATATGATGATTCTTGGACTTGGGTTTTGCTACATTGGGAATCAACAAACGGCTACGTCCGGACGGTGAGGCAATTTTGGATGGTCTGCTGGCAACCGTTTGCAGCAATTGCAGGAGTCACAGGCGAACAACATAATTCTTGCTAGATTAAACGGTGAATCTGAGCCTTTAGTTTTTCAAATATTGCATTCTTTTAAGCTTTCTTGGATTTCTTTACTATGATTGGCTCATCTGGTGAGTTGTTTCTGTGGATTCTTAAAGAACTGTTAGGATTTTGAAATCCCTGCTTCTCAAATATTTTGTTTTGGTTTTTGAAAATTCGGCATTTCTTTTTGTTTGGGATTAGGGTTTTGAGTCTACTCCTTTCCGAGGAAACTATTTCAGTTCCTTCTTTCCTTCATTCCAATCTTTATTTTGAGTCTTACGCCGTTCAGGGGTTTTGATGTTCTCTCTTTCCTTTATCCTTCATTCCATTCTTTATTTTTTTTTTCCATTCCCGTTTAAGTGATGTTATCCTCCATATCTCTGAGGAAATTTCTTTGGTGCCATTACCTAGCTGGTTTCTCTACACCACCGCAGGAGCTGAATAGAAACTCTCTAGAGCTTGTAAGTTTCCCGGCTTCGCACAAACCATATGATTTTTTTTTTTAAAATTCTCGAGATCTCCATTGGTAATGTGAGCTTGTACTTTGCAACTTGAGAAAGTTGAAACTTTGAAACATCTTGTTATTTTTATTTCGTGATTTTCATCTTGTATAACATATCTTGTGAATTTTGCAAAACATTGTCTTGTGATTTTCATATGATTTTACATATTGTGTTTACACTCTATATTTCAATAAAAGATGAAACATGTTCAAACTTACATATTTACATTAAATTGCTCAATCCTAACCTTGCTTAAAACATATATGTCCGCATAGAATTTAGTAGGATATATAGCTCAAGCCTTTTCCTCACTTTTTCAGATGAGAGGGACCAGCAGACTCTAGTGGGTGCTAGGTCACAGCAAGAGCAATTGGAGCTTAGTTGAAGTTGATATAATTTTGTTTCCCATCTGAGAATTTGTTAGTTAAATATTTGTACTATATTTTCTTAGTTGATAATTATAACTTGGAGTTTCATTTAGGAGAGGGTGTTGGATTGTATGATTAATCTGTTATGGACTTTAGTTTTTGTTCTATTATTTTCAGCATTTAGATGCTCTGATGAACCTCAACCTGCGATGCGTACAAGAAGATATTTTTCTTGTCTTGTCAGCTTCTATATGGGCTAATCCCTGTGGTTGTGCAATGTTGTCACATGCCTATCTTGGGAGGTGGTATTTGGTCGAGGAACAATTTAGCAAGGATGCCTTGACCTTCAAGCTAGCATGATTCTCCTAACAATAATGGTGGACTCATCTTTCATGATCAGCATTAGCCAAATAAAAGGCCATACTTCTGTTAAAGAAAAGACTGAATTTTCTATTCACAGCAATCTAGGAGAGTAAAGTGTAACAGTTGGCCATGATATTTACATTCATACAGAGAGCTAATAGGCATGCTACAATAAGGTTGACTAGATTTGAGGAGGAATCTGATAAGATGAAATTCTAAGATTGGGATTCTAAAGTGAAGGTCCAAACTATTGAATGTGATCTACTATCTCTAAACTATACAAACAATTATTTATTTATTTATTTATTCTGCAGGCTATTGGGCCTACACATCCTAAAATTGGAAGGTAAGAAAAGAGGTACTCGTATAAAACAAATGGTAAGCCAAATAAATTTAGAGCAGGTACTTTTTGCCTTCAGAACTTCCTATAAGATGCGACTGTCCTTTTTTGTGCAGCATGGACGCACGAGCTGAATATAAATCCACACGCTGATAATTTATCTTCGACTGCTATGTATATCAACAAAATGTTTTATCTAGGATAGGCTAAGTTGGACAGGGAAAAAATAAAGCAACTTGATCACAATGGAGAATCTCAAAACCACTTTAACAGTTAGAATCAATTTAAACTTTCTACTTTCATCTTTCTTCTGGGTTTTGTAGTAATAAGTGGACCTCAACATTATCCTTCCAGCTAAATATATCCCTTTTACAAGCGATCATTAAGACTGCAACCTAAAATAATCATTAAGACTGCAACCTTCCTCACCTCTTAGGCCCCTTTTTGATTGTTTGCTGATAAGTCATATCTTGAAGCCAATATAATTCAACACCTCCTCAAGTGCAAATTTTTGAAAGTTGATAGTAGCTCATGTCATATTTCTATCTACCCATCACCCTCTTAACACATAATAAATGCTTCATATTTATAAAGTCCTTGCTTGCCAAAAATCACTCTTATAAAATGCCCAAATATCTATCTTCCAACAATTACTCTTTGAATAAAATTAAGGTCTAAATTCAGAACTAGCATATTATATCGCACTTAATATGTTTTTCATGCATCCTCATAATGAACGTGGTATGCTTGGTTTGAAGGTCTTATAGTTGGCATGAAGATTGTTATAACTGCTGATCTAAAAGAATAATGATGTTCTCTAGTCTAGTGCTGTAGAGACTGGGCAGGGGTTTCATTTTAAAAGACCTTGAAATCAGGTTGTTTAGATGAAAAAGAAGGGCGACAGGGGGAGTTGGTTAAGTAAAAAACAGAAGGAAAAAATTGATCAAATGAAAGGATAACCAGGACGAAAAAGGAGAGAGTGAGAATATCTACTATCATCACTAAGCAGTAAGAAGAGAGAGAAGATTAAGAAAACCAAAAAAAACCTAATCAAGAAAGCATGCATGCACACAGAATACATGCATCAGGTGCATGTTTGTGTACACACACACACACATATCTATATATGCATCATGCATGTCAAATTATACATATTCACAGAGAGAGAGAGAGAAGCATTAAAGAAGCAAAGAGAAGGGAGGAATAAGTAATTGGATAAAGTTATAAGGCAAGTAGTTCAGAGATAGAGTCCACAGACAGTGTGCAAGAAGGGTTGAGGGATTAGTACTTGCATGTCTACATAGGTCTCATAAAAGATTGATCTCCCAGATTTCACAAAGCAATCATTATCTAGTCCTTAAGGCAAATCTAAAAGGAAAAGAGGAAAAAAAATAAGAAAAAATACTGACCTAGGACTTACTATGTGGTATGGCCACCACAAAGTATGAGTTACTCTCCTCTCTCCTGAATACATGACATACATGATACGAATAATGAAGGATACAAGAGAAAATAATGATAGCATACACACACGCATTACTTTCCACAAGCTGCCGCTTCAAACTAGACTTATGTACCTATTAATCACCTCAATGAGAACAACATTTTCTTATCTAGTCCTGAGGTCCCTGACGTTATTTTGCCACAATATTCATCCTTTATAACAAGACTACCCCCAAAAAATGGTGCAACACGCTAAAGCAGAACTTCAATCTCACATAGACCTGGCCCAAGAAGCATCAATGCAGCTGTCAACACCAAAATGACTATGCTTGTAAACAACTGCATAAACAAGGATCACTTTTTTATATTAAGGTTCAACTTCCTGAAATTAAACTATAGAGGCATAAACAGATTCAAATTACCTTCACGTAATGGAGATAGCTAGGTATATGGATTTGTTTTACCCTTTAGCACATAATTACCTGTTTAACTATTGTAATTAATCTTAAATGTTGCATCATGACTGCCTATCAAAATGCACCTTTGAACCCTCGTGTACTATTGCTCCTCTTTTAACCGAATTCATTAGATTAGTGTTTCAATGCCTTAAATAGACAAGTAATTTATTTAGTCTTGCCACAAGTTAGATTGTGTATTAACCACAAAAGTGCAAGACTATACTGATACCATCAGAATCTTCCAATGATGATTCGTAAGCCCCTATCCAAAAGTAAAGAATCTTCCAATAATGATTCGTAAACCCCTATCCAAAAGAATGTTAAGACTTAAGACAAAAGCTGGCTGTCCTTAAGTTTGAAACTTTCAAATATACAAGAACATCAAGTCTTCAACTGTACTACATTCAGCCAGCCTTCCTCTCATCTCAATTCATGCAGAAATCTCAGAGTTTGTGAGGTTTCTGTGACTCCATGCATGTGCTTCTCTCTTCTATGGTGCCATTTCACTACTCTCTTTGATGTAAAACTTAAGCATTCTCTTTGATGTGAAGACCAAGTATACACTTGGACAAACTCTGTTAAAGGCAAGTTTTTTGCAGTCAATGAGTCCAAACCCAGCAGTTTTTCCACCCTCTCATCCTTGTCATCTTCTCGAAAGACTAAGCATCATTCTAGAGATTAAACCTCATTTATGCAAAATTGCAAACTTTTTTTACTTTTTATAACTCATGATTCTTCTCCATAACTTTTCATTTCAATTATAGCAACAATTGCTATTGATTACTTAGCACAGACTGCTAACGAACATTCTAACTCGATAAAAAAAAAAGCAATTATGGTAAGAAGACCTTCCTATCAAGGTTTTTAAGTCCCGGCGGGACGGGGGGTGTTCTGGCCGTCCCATCCTGTTCCTGTGCGGAGATGGGATCGAGATAGGGTCGGGACTCTGAAACCCATCCACGCGGGAAGAGAAGAAAAAATAGGAAAGAAAGAAAAGAAAGATGAAAAGACAAAAGTGTAAGGAAAGAAGATGAAGAAAAAGGAAAGAAAGAAGGGAAGGTAGAAGAAAAGGAAAGAAAAGAAGAAAAAAGGAAGAAAGGAAAGAGAAAGAAAAAGAAAATGGAAAGATAAATAAAGGAAGGGATAAGAAAAGAAAGAAAAAGGAAAGAAAAGAAAGAAAGGTACAAGAAAAAGAAAGAAAGGAAGGAAAGATAGAAGAAGAAGAAAGAAAGAAAGGAAGGAAAGATAGAAGAAGAAAGAAAGAAAGAAAGGAAGGAAAGATAGAAGAAGAACGACGAAGGATATCTACCAAGATGCATGATCAAGACCACTGCCAAGACAAGGTAGGACAGCAGGGCATCCTGTTCCAAAAAGAAACTGGGACATCCTAGTCCCACAGGATTTAAAACCTTGCCTCTTATTAAAAGTAGTTACTCTACTTTTAACTTATTATGAAATAATAAACTCTCAATCTGTGTCTAGATGGAGCCCCAAATATTTAAAATATGTATAGTGTATTGTTGCTTCCATATAGTCCCTCGTACTAGTCCCAAGCAATGTACAAGAAGGAAAAATTATCTTCTATGATGTGCCCCTTGAAGAACCATAATTTGGTTTTCCTTAGTAAACAATAATGCATCTGCTGAGTTCCAGATCGTTAGAAGACCTATTGAGAAAAATCTGGAGGGGAAAAATTCGTTAGACACTCACATATTAGATGTATGCATGGATGTATGTACACATGTAATATATTGGTCTAGCAAAGAGTATATGATATTTTGTGATTGATGAAGAAGAAAGGCATAATTTGCAAGACCTAGATTTTGTTTTGAAAAGAGCCTTGAGTATTACATCTTGCTAATCTATGCTGATACTGTTACCAGGAGCGTCTGACATGGCTTAATACCTTATATGGTTTTTTAAAAGAAATGTGTATAACATGGAGTTCAGTTAGCAGTGATTCTCTACAGGATTAGATGATCCATCAAAGAAAACATGTGACAAACTTATTCACTGAATTTAGAACATTGGAAGCTAAACCAATAGATAATCATTAAATCTAATGTGAGAGATTAAATCTAATGCTGTGTAAGAAAGATGCTCTATTTGAAGATTTAAACTAGCAATCACTTGGTCTATCATACCTTTGCAGTGAGTACTGTAAGCCAACTCATGCATGCCTCTGGAATTTCTCATTGATAGCTTGGTAAATTTTAAGGGAATATAAAGTTTTCATATTTCATTATATAGTTATTCAGTAGCATAATCATTGCTATAAAAATTGAACACCATGGCCACTATAGCAATTTTGGCCCAAAACTGCTACATTATCATACCTGTGTTATATGGCACTTGGGTATGAAGCACCCGATATATCAGGCGAAAACCTGCTATAGTGGCCGCTACGCTTCAGGTTCAGTGTGAACTATTTATTCCACGGCGCACTAGATCAGATTCATTTGGATGACTAGGGCGTCTCTAGTTCTATTGCTCAAGGAGCAAACCTCCTAGAAGTTGCAGATGATGATTGATTATTAAGATAGTCAATTACCAATTTGTTATTTCATTTTTTGTTTATACACTAGTAAAGCCTATTAATCTATTGGTGATGATATTTTGTTCAGTGAATCATGCTATATGATTGTAGACATATTTCTTCTCTGGTTCTTGTCATGGATGCCTTTATTTTACATTTAATGTGATTGTGGACATTTTTATCTTATGAGTGATCCTATCACGTTCAGTGGAGGATGATATTTGTTATAAGATTATGAATCTTTATATCATATGGATATTGACATGATATTGCGATATTAAGTGGATGGTATTTTACAGCTTGGTCCTTGATTTTTTTTTTAAATATTTTGCATTAAGTTGATGCAAAATATTAATTTTTGACACTTAGAAAAAAATATTATTATATTTTAGCTTCTTGCTTTGGGTACCTAGTGCTTGCTATAGCTCCATATGCTATCCGCTACGCAACCTTCAGGCTGCTACACGCCCGCTATCTGCTTTTAATATATTGAGCATAATATAATTCTAATGTTGATAGCTTGTTGATGCTGCCCAGACAAAATCTCCATGACAATGAAGGCCTTCTATCAGCTATTGCAGTTTGTAGATGAAAATCTTGTTATAGAGAGTTAAAATGACAAACATTGTGACAAAATTAAGTGTAGAGGCTCAATGCAACAATTGAGTATACAAGAAGACTAGGAACACATTATTTCAACCAGATGCATGGACAAAATCCGCAATATGCATTCCAGTTTTATAAGAAAATGAAATGCCTAGAAGAAGATTTCACTTTTGAATTAGATATATATTTTAAACAAATCATATTCTCTGCCACTGAAATTAATAAAGAGTAATCATGAGGAAACACAGGAGAAATATATAAGAATTTCAAGGGGAGAAAAGCCAAAACTTGCATAGTTCATGTAACTCAGTAACTGTAATTATATTTTAAGATAATGTTCCATCCTCTTTGGAATTAAAGAGGGGAAAAAAGGAGAGAGACTCTGCCTCTATGAGTGGAGCATCGCAGCATGACAAAAAAGATATCTTACACAGGACTGTAACTCTGCACTCAATCTCTTCTCGCAAATAAAAGTATCAGCCTCAAAAATGTAAATAGCACTGACAGTGAGGTAGTGATGAAGTCAATGAGGATTCTCACATGTTCCTAAAAAACAAATATACTGTCAAGTATTAAAAATCTGTGACAATGTTTAATCATGGTATTGGCATGTGCTATTTATGGAACTTGAAATAAAGTACAACATTCAAGGTTCAACACGTACCAGCAGTTTCTGCATTCCAAAAGAAAAATAGGCTATTGAATTTTGGATGCAGAAATAATACAGACTATACACCCAGTCCAGCAGCAACCAAGGGACTGCAAAAGTAATACCTATTTAAGGACGTCTCTTCAATTGATATTATAGTCTTCTGAAAAACCAATTGGACGAAAAGAACAATGGAGTAAAAAAGAAATTGTTTTGAAATATACAGTTTGATAGTTCGGCCCAAGACAGGTACTTAGGTAGCATACCATAAGTTGAAATTTAAGCATCCCATAATAATTTGCCATTACTAAATGATCTGAAACGCTTAATGAAGTGCTCTTTTACTGATTCTGGAATTTGCGAAATAAAGGTCTTCCTAGCGTCAATGATCAACTGCTTCCTGCATTACAGTAAATAGCAACATAAGCAGAAATCATTCAAATTGAGAGATTTGTTGCACCATTGTACTTTCTAAAAACAATAAGCTATCTAGATTATGTACTAAAACATGAAAATATTTGCTCTAAAGCTTTGATGCACTTCCGTAATGCTCAATTAGAAATTGACTACAATGATTAATTAGGAAGTCGACAGTATTGAGATCTGGCTGACAACAAACTTCTACAAATGTTATACGAGTTAACAGACCTGACAGCAGGCCCATGTCTCAAAAGGTTAAAACTTGATAATAGACACTGTTTTAACAGGGAGATGACAGGTGGAAACCAGGCTGCCTACAGTAAGCAGCAGACCAGTTGCCCCATTATGCATCTATGGCTCAGGCTCAGGATGTTTACTAATTTCTCTAACCTTCATATAAGTAGCGGTACAGGTAAGGAGGCACTTGCAGTTGGAAAGCATAACAAAAGCCACACACCTACAAGAAGAAGCCAAGGTAACCAAATTGCTTGGCGGGTTTCATGAGACCAGTGCTTCGCTTTAGCAGCTGTCAGTCATGCTACATCAAGCAGAGCTCAACTTCTGCACATCTAGTTAATTCCCTTCCCCTTTCTACCTTGCCTGCTTGGATCCATTTTGCTCAATCACTAAGAGCTTTTAGTCTTTATTTCTTTCATTTTTTCACATATTTGCGAAGGGGCAATGGCACAGGTGATGTTCAAAAGAAAAGCCTGTAGCTTTTGAATTTAAGAAAGCACTTCCTTGAAAAAATGGTCTTTGACAATATGTTTGGAGAACGACATTTAAAAGGCAAACACAACAACAAACAGACCACAAGTATAATGCAAGCATGGTCGATCCAACTTATGAGGACTTGAATATAGGTGTAAATTACAGCTAATGTTGATTATCAAAAGACATGTTTATTATTTTTAAAATTGATGCCAAATCTAGTAACAAATTGGAAATCTAAAGAATTTGGTTTAGTGAAATACAGAAATATAATATGACATTCCTCAACAGGAAATTATAACATGAGCAGGGCTATGCTACAAGATCCATAAAAGGAAACATAAACAAATCACAGGAATTTTGTTGACAGAGGATATAATCCTCAACAGTAACCTAAATTAAAATGGGTTTGTATTCTGTGGTCACTTAGGATTAGCAGGAACAATAAACTGGTAGCAAGTGTTAGATACAATTGCTTATATAATTCCAGAAAATAGTTCATAATTTACTATTTGCTAAGAGTTAGTTTATCCAAAGCAAAGCGGCAGAGGGAAGAGAGAACTCATGGGCATATGCCCCCTGGCCCAAAGAAAAACCCATACCTCCTCTATTACATTTCTTAGTCTGTGCCCCCTCTAAGACTAAATCTACATGGTGTTCCCCCCTTGGGCGGTTGGGCCTCCTCTAATCGGGGGCTAGGAGCCCATTCCTTTGGTGTCAATTGAACCTCTTCTTTTGGGCCCTATCCTGCTAAAATAGTTTCAAATTTTAATGTCAATTCCCACCTTCATGTTTTCAAATTTAGCAAGATGCTTTCCCAATGTCAAATTTCACAAACCGTTAAAATATTTAATAATAAAAAAAGGACTTAACTTAGATCTACAATCCCATTACTGTCTAATTTATCTCTGTGTTTGTGTTGTCTCCATTGGGCAGGCTTACCATCCTCCCATCTTTTTCTAAAGAAAAATCAAACCTCTTTCTTCCAACCTAGAAGCTCCCTTCCATGCTAGCTCGTACAACACACTCCAAGATGCCACCATGACATTGCCTAGGTCTCTCTCTCGCTCGCTCGCTCTCGCTCCCTCTCTTCCCCACACCAATCTCCTGTGGTCAAGCAAGTGCATTACCCCCCGAGCCCCCACACACCCACCCACCCCCCAAACTCCCTTCACCAATCTTAGGAAACTAAGAATTATCTACCTGAACATGGGTTTGGACTTTGGACTCAGGCCATATTAAGCATTTTCTTTGCCTTTTGTTTCTGGAGAGCTGATTAAGCTAATGTTATTTTGTGACAGCAGGTAAATTGATTTCAGCATAACATTGTTCAAAAGCTTAGATAAGGATTCTAAGACTTGGGCAAATCGCAGCAAAAGATGCTATAGGAGCACAATAAAAATATGGCACCACTGGAACTTATCTGATGTTGATGAAGTATTTAATATTGTTGCTCTCACGTTCTATACATTTATTATTTCTGAATTTTGAAAGATTAATGAGTTTTGCTGTCATTATAGTGTAATGTCCACCCCCACCCCCCACCCCACACACACAAAAAAAGAGAGGGGGGGGGGGGGGCGAGAGAGAGAGAGAGAAGATATCCAGATATTGCTACCGTGACATTGCATTGTCCCTCAACTGACTGCATCATTGGTTGACCAAGGTGTGCAAATCAACTTTTCCTACTATCTCTTATTCATCTCTACAACATCAATTATCAATTTATAATATAATCTGTTATTTGCGCTGATGCATGTTTTTGAGACTTCAGATGTACAGACGAAATTATAGTGAAAAGTGTAACAGAGAGAATCATAAGTATATTTTTAGAAGTAAAATATTTAAAAAAAGACTTGCTTATTATGCATACTAGAGAATATAATAACATGAACAAGATCTGATTTTCCTTTTGATCTATCAGTAGTTTAGAATTCAAATAATATAATGTATTTGTGCCCCCTTTTACATAAAATTCCTGGCTCCACCCTAAAACAAAGCAGCGGTGAAATTAGTTACCTTTTTCTAATATTAAAATAAAGGCACAGAGATGATTTGCAAACGTAAATTTATAAAAAGACATTAAGTATATAAAATTTCATATTAGTTGCAGAATGAAGCAGAACTCTTACTTTATAGAACTATTAACATGACCATTTGTTGCTGCTTGTAAACATAACTTCTTTCTGGTGCGCATGAAATTATCCAGTTCATGAACCCAACCACATGATTGTAGCTCTGAACGGGCTTCTTTAGCAAGCCTAAAAAGAGCCAATATGATATCAGAAAAGATTGGTGATACCCTTGCAATATTAACCCAAAAATTATTTGGAAAATAAATATTTTGCCTTACAAAACCATAAAGGAGCACAGTGGCTAAATTGCCAATAGCAAGTTCTCTCCTTGAAACAAATAATTGTCAAAAGAAACAAATATCATACTGGAGAAGTGAGAAGCAGAGACTTACACTTCTTTAAACTTTTCAAGTTCCCCTATAAACTGCTCTTTGAAACATGTGCTCTGAGTCCTGAATGAGACATCTTCCCTAGACAAATTGCTAGACTGTTCAGCATGTAGTACTGGATTTTCAGCTCTGTCACTATTACGTGATTTTCTCTTAAATGCTGAAACGCCAGAGTGGCATTCAGTAATCATGCGGTTGGATGAATTGTCACAATCAAGATCTTTTCTCACAGCTTCCACACCTTGGGAACCATTGTCCTTATGTACTTCTACTTTCAAAATACTAACACATCCATTTCCATTTGGTACTGACAATGTCTGTGCACCACTGTATGTCACTAAATTAGAAGAAGTGCTCTCATCAGCAGCATTATTATTAGGTCTTGATGACACCTCAACCTTATGCATAACTTTAGTTTCATTGGACGAGCTACATTCAGGTGACGCAGAATCCTTTCGAGCAGACACATTATTACAAACTTTAATGCTGTCATTGCCATTTGAAATAGCTCTTTTTATCTCAAGGTTATTCAAGTTAAGGTTCTTGATTTGTGGATTCTGAGATATCTTACCATTCTTCAACATAATGGAACCATTATTTTTAAAAGAAGAAACCCCATTTGGCTTTATTATTGGAGGCTTCAAAACCTCGGCAGACTTACTGCTTGGTAATACACCACTTCCATTGGAATCCAAAGACTTCATAAAATCGCAGTGAGAACCAGTTTTGCTAGATCGTGGGCTTTGATTACTGCGTATATAGAACAAGATATAGACATTCTGAGACAAAACCTCTTGTGTGCTTGAAAGTGAAACATGAGCATCGTTACAGCAATACCAGCGACCAAAAGCATCCTGTAGAAGATAATATAAAAATTGAGTCATCTGTATGCAAAAGCATCAATAGGAACAGAATACAAGTTCAAGTGCTTGAAACTATAAAAAAGATGAAAAAATAACAACAGGTGACCTTGATGTATGCATAATAGTGTCCAGACTCAGGTGAGAAGCCTGAATGAACGATGCTGCCAAAAAGGTTATATTCTGGCTGTGAATCCTGCATTACCATGACACCAATGATTTTGTATTAGAAAATATCTCTCGAAAGAAAAAGAATAATGAAAGTTGTTTGCTGTCCAAGATATGAAAGATAAGGCACCTTAGTTCATTTGAAAACCAGTAAGTCTAAAGGATGTAAATAGAGTTTTACCCTTTTTTATCAAAATATCTTACAAGGCAGAGTAGGTGAAGTAAAACTCCTTAAACAGAAAAAGTGTTTGCCAAACTAACACTCCTCGGAACAAGCTGATAACAGCAAAATGGGCATGGACTCCAGTGAAGGTGGGGAAACGAAAACAGAAGAAAATGAACAAATAAAAGGGGAAACCCTGAAAAAGGAAAAAAGAAAAGTTGCAGAAAGCAGCCAGATAGGTACTGATAAGATACAATTTTGTTAGACAAGCATACATCTTTCAGAAGTTCATTTCACTCTCCACACAATATCCCACTGACTGACCCTGACAACCATGTTCCTTCTCTTTTTTATGATGAATCCTTTTAATAATAAGGTCAGAATCCCAGCAGCTTTCTAGAACCTTCAGTTTCTGAGGTATTGCACCAATTTGAAAACTTCTAGTGCACCGGGCATTTGGTCCCTCCACCAGAGATGAAAATAAGGGAAGGCTCAATATCCATCCATAGTCACTCCATTCCCAGAACCTACCATCATTCCTTTCCTATCAATCTCTATCCTTCCATAATATCCAACATTTCCAATGAACCTAAAGCTCTACTCCCTTCAGATTTCTCCAAACCATATAACAAAGCTGAGCCCTATATTGCTTTCATCAATATATCCAAAATCCCATTCAACATTCAACAGTCAACAGACCAGATAACTAAGATACATTCAGATATACCACTTCTTTAGCCACCTCTCACCATCTTCAACTTAATATTGTCACAAATATTTCCCGTCATCAAGGTTTGCTAAACAGAAATCCGATAACAAAATGTTGTACCAGCTCAGAGAGCGTTTTTGACATGAGTTGCAATTTACAGATATACAATATTAAGGATGAATAAATCATATAATTCAACAATAAACTAACATTTTTTAAACCTTACTCTTAAATAAACCTGTTGGGAACTAAGGTTCTATTCATATTAGAAAGCTTGCAAGACCAGAGCAATTTTGGTTCCACAACCCTAATCCTCAAATAACACATTCAAAAACCCAATAACAGGCACCTGTTCATATTATCAAGATAAAGTGGTGGAATGCATATGTAGCCAAACTTGGATAACAAAAATCACTTTGACATCCAATAGTCTACACAAATCACTTATGTCAATATTATGCCTAGCTATGCCATAACATAATAACACATCAGGAACAACAAGCATTGCCCCAGTAATACATTTAGAAAAAAAACAAACAAATAAGACAGAATTTTGCTCAAATTAGATAGGTGATTGTTTAAAATTGATGTTATCATATATATATATATATATATATATATAGAGAGAGAGAGAGAGAGAGAGAGAGAGAGAGTAAGTAATTAGATCTATGCCAAATGAGAGTTCCTTAAATTTTCTTGTCGATATATATTCCATTAGGCCCCATTCAGATGTTGGAAGATAAGGTCAGACAAGGGAGAGCTCACATTGAAAGAGATAATGGAAGAGGGGTTCAATCAGCCTGCTTAATCTTACTATTTTCTATTTTTCAGGGACAATATATTCCATCCCTAGGGTGATTTACCTACAGATATGAGATCCATGGGTTGCCCAAGTCCTCTAACTCTTCCATTACTAACACTCTTTAAACTGAAACTCCCGCCACTATATCTTATCGCCTGAGTAATGTCTTGCAACATCCAAACGGGCCCTCAGGTTGTGGTTGGAAGTGGAATAAGTTAACCTGGAGGAAATGCTAGGTTAAGTGGGACAAATGAAGCTGTAATGCAAAAAGTTGTGCACAAACATTTTAGAAATACCATTTTGCCTTCTAAAAAAGTGGTTTAACCCAAGTGCTGCTACAAGTGTTTGGCTGAAAGAGGGTGGAACAATAGGGTAAAATGGATTGTTCCCCCTCTTATTCTGCTTCCCAATTCCTTAGACTCCATAAAGCTGTTGGCAGTAGAGCTTTTATAAAAAACTATTTGTTGTTTGGAAACTATATTTCTAAAGTATTATGAAACTTTAATATGTGTTTGCAAACAAACTGAAAAAGTACTTTTGATATGACGCGGACGGCAGTTGAATCCTTTATCCTAACTAATTCAGAGATTTTTAAAGGTTTACATCTTAACCAACTTATCTTAATATAACCAGATTATAAATTGATAAACCTTTCCATCTTTATGCCTCTAATTTACCTAACTCTCTTAAATGATCACTCCCATTGGCCTCTCCCTCTATTCCCCCAAGCTCCAACCTCTCTCAATGTCTTCCTGCCTGTGTCCCACATCCTACAACTTATATTAGCAACCACCCATTTACTAGGCCTCTTTCTCCTCCCTCCTAATCTTCACCACACAAAGCCCACCTTTAATAGATGCTCAGCTTATCACTTATTTTCATTCTTCTAGTGAACTCAAATAAATATGACACCATTAAAATATTATTGCTTCTTTTTAGTACATATAAATTTCTTATGTCTATAATAATTCTTCTTATATACTTTTGCATTATATTTTCTTCTTTAATAGGATTAACATGCATAGCATGTGCATGCATCCTAGTAAACTTTCAGCTGCATATGCTAGTGATTCGCCAAAGGACCGCATTTCTCTATTTGATACAACTTGAACAGTTACATTGCTAAATGCTCAATTATGATCCAACAATATAGTTAAAAATACACAGGAGCAAGATGCTTAAGCTGCATTCATCATGTAGAATGTAGCATTCATACATCAATATTCTACCATTCCACCAATTAATAGTGTTCCACCGGCATTACGTTACTCATTCTTGATGGCCCCATCGATTTGTTCATTAGAAGAGACTGACAGACAGCTTCTAAAGGAAAAAGAAGAAAGGCTACAAAATGGGTTATGACAAACCTGAGTTGCATTATACATAAACTTTGAAAGAACTAGAACCTCCTCGAATTCAATGTTCCGATTGATCTTCCCACCATGTATGCCCTCAAATCTCTACAGACAGAACACAGTTGCAAAACCCAGTAAAACCCTAGACAATGCAACAAAAAAAAAAAAAAAATCAAAGGAAATAGCACCAGATAAGTAAACAATCACCTTGAGCTGGATGACAAGTACATTAGGTGCTCTAAGAATGAACATCTGCTTTCTGGCTACAGATAGCTTCTTACACCTGAAGCATAGCAAAGAATTCCAGTTAAATCGCTACATCCACCAATGAACCAAGCAATGGAATATCCATATCGACACAGCTTCCTTACTTGCCGCAGCTGTACTTGTTGTTGCCGTCAAGGACCTCAGGCTGAAAGAATCGGGCGAGGGCATCCTTCAAGGAGTTGCTCTGGAAGAGGTCGAGGCTGATATCCATGATCTCGTCGGTCTTGTTGGACTCCCCCTTGCAGGTGAGGCACTTCACCTGGCTGAGCAGTGCACCGCCGAAAATATCCATCATCACCGTGCAGGGCCCCTCCGGTGCCTCCCCCGAGCGCTCCGCCGCCGGCCTGGGGGTCCCATTGGGGGCATTGCCGGAGGTGGCGGCGAGGCGCTTGAGGATCTTGAGGGAGGTGTTGTGGCAGGCGTCGATGACGTACCGGAGGAACTCGTGGGCGTCCTCCTGGCGGCCCCAGCGGAAGTGCTCGGCGAAGAGGGTGAGGCATTTCTGGATCTTGGAGGGCGAGTCGAGGGGCCCGTCCAGGCTGAGGGATCGGGCGATCTGCCACTCCAGGATGCAGAAAGGGCACTCCTTGTCCCGGTTCGTGAATACTGACTTGCCTGCCAAGAAAGTTCCCCCAAAATCAACCCAAAAAAATCGTCTTCGAATCGAAAGCAGAGGAGGGTAAGAAGGGATGCAGAAGAAGGGGGGGCTCACTCACAGAGGGAGGAGTGTTGGGAGGCGAGGCAGAATTGGGCGAGGGGAGGGGTGTAGGTGAGGCACTGGAGGACGCTGTTGAGGTAACAGGTGTTGCCGAGGTTCTTGAGGCCGAGAGGGGCCCCGGCCTTGCGGCGCTGCACGCCCCGCTGCTGCCAGGTCATCTGCAACGCCATCACCACCGCCGGCCCTCGCCGGAGCCGCCGCCGCCGCTGGTGGTTGGCCTTCTTCTCGTTCTTGCTCCGATCCCGTCGCCGGATTCCTCCTCCTCCCCCTCATCCGATCGCATCGCCTCCTCCGGCCGCCTCGTCCTCCCCGCCTCGCTGCTGCCGCCGCCGCCTCGTCTTCTCTTCGCTTCTCTGCTCTTCTCTTCTTGGGGTACCGCCGCGCGGCGAAAGAGGATGGGGGAGAAACGAGAGAAAGAAAGCGAGATGGGACCGGGCGGAGTCGTAATAATCACCCCTTCGGGTCCGGGCGAGGAAGCGAAAGGGAAGAAGAGACCACGGGACTCGGTAGGTAGCAAATTTAAGGACGGGATCTTTGGAGCTGGGAGTCTTAAGTTGTTTTTTTTTTTTTTTTTTTGGGTACAAAAGTGGGGTGGAAGAAGAGAAACAGAACGGATCATATTATCCCAGGTCTATAAAAAATATATAAGGTGCATCAGCCATAACCGAGTAAAAAAGGCATGGAATCAAAATCAGCATTTATCTTCAGAGTCACTAACAGGTTGGCAGATTGGCTTGCTTCTCTTAAAACATGACAAGTATGGAAAAGATATAGAAAAGCTTCACAATGAAGATCAGAAACCAAAGGATGAAATTAGGCTTTTGCATGTTTGCAACACTTGTTGATCCACTGGATCACGACTGCTAAATCTTCTTCAACCCATATTCTTATAAGATTGAGTTGTTGAGGGGTCGTTATGATCCCTTTCCAAGCTGTCCATAGTCCCGCTTCAGAAATCAAGATTGCTCAAATTTTTCTTGTTCCAGCTGCTCTGATATCATATTGAAATTATCACTTATCCTACAAACTTAAGCTGATAGAATGAGGTAGATTTATTTATATATTTTGTATTTTCTTACAGCTGATGCTCTACTACTACAAATCAAAAGATCCAAAATCCTTCCACGTTGCTTCATAAAATTCCGATGCTAGATGTAAAGCAATATAAACAATTTGATCAGCAGTGCCGTGCATCGTTTCCTTTGAGAAGTCCTATTGTTCCCAGTGTATACCATTCCAGTTCTTTCAAACTCCAGGAGAGAAAGGTCAACAGAAGTGAGTGGAACTAAGGAGCTGCAGGTCCTAGTCTGCTAAGTTCAAGCCAAACTAGTGATGTGAAAAGGTGGCTGATCAAACAATCGTTGATGTCCTCCTTTATGTTATGACAAATGTCACAACTAGCATTATTGGGGTGCAATAGGCCCCTTTCTTCCAAAACCTTTTTGCATAGTAGTCTGCCCGAACTAACTTTCCACCAAAAAATTTTAACTCAGGGGCAGCCATATTCCACACCTATTTAAAGTTGGTGTTGATATCATAGTTTTGCTACTTTTAAATGATTTTATATACATCTCTAACTCTCAGTTGAGTAACTCCAGTTGCTTCAAGACTGCATGTAAATATCTCCAAGACATTCTATCATAAGCTTTCTCCATGCTTTTATCGCCATTAATGAGTTCCTCTTAGAGGCTACAACCATGGAATGGATTAGTCAATTTTTGCATCAACTGTTTTGCATCATCAAAATTAACCCTTTAGGATCAACAAAAAAACATCTTAGCAACTTCTTGAGTGGTTTTTTCTGATTTACTGTAGCACTACTCATTAGAATTTCCAGAAAGATGAATCTGAGTGCTTCACTAGACACCCTACTCATCTAGTAAGCTACTCCAGCCAAACCGATCTGTCTCAAAAAGGCTATCTATCTACAGACATGGTAAAAAAAATTCCTAAAGCTACTTCAAGCTGCACTTCACCGATAGCATAGAAAAGACTAATTAGTCACGAAACTCTAGTGACGCAGTCAAAAAAAAAAAAAAAACTGGTGGACAAGACTTGCCCTCAGCTCTCAGCACTTGCGCAGAGGCAACAGATATAGTGAGCTATTCACAATTTTTTATCCAATGAAATGTCTCAAAAAACTTTATCCAAGTTGGGATAATTATTGTAATTATTGGTGGAAAAATGGACCACCCCACAAATGCAATTATAGCACCCAAATCCGTCAGCAAGATCGAGCTCATCCAGGCCGAGCTTATGCAAGCTCATCTAAGTGCTCGGGCTCTTCCGCTCTCGAGCTCATCTAAGTGATCGGGCTCTTTTGCTCTCGAGCTCATCTAAGTGATCGGGCTCATCTAAGTGCTCGGGCTCTTCCGCTCTCGAGCTCATCTAAGTGATCGGGCTCTTCCGCTCTCGAGCTCATTTAAGTGATCGGGCTCTTCCGCTCTCGAGCTCATCTAAGTGATCAGGCTCATCTAAGTGCTCGGGCTCTTCCGCTCTCGAGCTCATCTAAGTGCTCGGGCTCTTCCGCTCTCGAGCTCATCTAAGTGATCGGGCTCTTCCGCTCTCGAGCACAGCAGGCCGAGCACAGAAGGCCGAGGACAGCAGGCCGAGCATAGCAGGCCGAGACCAGAAGGCCGAGCACAGAAGGCCGAGCTCAGAAGGCCGAGCTCAGGAGGCCGAGCACAGAAGGCCGAACACAGCAGGCCGAGCACAGAAGGCCGAGCACAGCAGGCCGAGACCAGAAGGCCGAGCACAGAAGGCCGAGCACAGAAGGCCGAGCTCAGGAGGCCGAGCACAGAAGGCTAAGACCAGCAGGACGAGACCAGAAGGCTGAGCTGACCTCAGAAGGCCGACCTCGTCGTCTATATGCTGCGGCCATGCCCTGCAGCAGCCTTACCGCACCATGTTTTACTTGCCGGCCACGCCACGACATATTAATCAGGAACCATACTCTGCTATGACTGTCAACGCCTCATCATTCCCAAGAATGTACTGCACTGCGCGCCTCAAGCAAGCTCTGGCTGCACGCCATCTCCTCCCATGATGGGAACGGGCCATCCACGGTAACTCATTACTTCCACGCCCACGTCCAATCGTGACGGTAACCCATTAATTCGCCCAGTCACATCACAGGTAACCCTGCCACTCTCCCTATAAAAGGGGAGCTTCTCCCTCTAAAAAGAGGAGGCTTCTTCCTCCCAAGGGGATTTTTCGGACTTCACATACAATCCCTCTCTCTTCTCCAAAATTAAGCCCCCCTCTGACTTAGGCATCGGAGGGCCGGCGCCGGAAAAGCCCGGCCACCGGCTTCTTGCAGGTCCCCCGGAGGACGCCGCTCGCCGACGGATCGCCGTCCGCCAGTGTTCGCCGGAGCTCCTCCTCCTCGGTTCGCGGCCGCCCCCGGGTCCAATTTCCAGCAACAGTTGGCGCTAGAGGAAGGACCCGAGTTGCGGCCATGAAACTAAGGAGCAGAGGAGTCTTTAACGCCTCTCAGCATCATACTCCAAGTCCCAAACGCTCAGTCCAGAATTTACCACCAAGATCTCTGGTAGATCAAGTTCCACAAATCCAACTCGAGCACTTCGATGCGCTAATGCAGCAAGTCCAAGCGCTAGCCATTGCAGCCCAAAGCCTGCAACAAGTGGAGGCCCCTCCTGTGCCGCCTCCACGGGATCATGTTAAGCAGAGGAAGAAACTTTCTCCCGACTCCCGAGCCATCTCGAATCAGGCATGGCTCCCGCTGCAACGACGTATGTGGGGGCAACCACTGAGAAGTAGTAGTCTAAGTCTCACGTCAACGAGTTGGGGGAAAGAGAAATAAAAGCTGAGGTCTGGAGAAGGAGAGTTATGGAGCTTTAAAATGGGATTGTAAGCCTCTGTGACAAAGGGTACAGCCCCATTAAATCCCATTGTCTTTCCAAGTCTTCTGTCTTTCGGCAGCAAGCAAGAAACCAGCATGTACTCCCTCCTCACGGGCGTAAGTCCTTTGGATAGCGCCCGCGACGTTGCTCCCCTTCAGAGCGTCGCCATCACAGAAGCCCCCGCCGAGCTCATACAGGCTGAGCTCATGCAGACCGAGCTCAGAAGACCGAGCTCATGCAGGCTGCTAAGCTCAGAAGGCCGCCGAGCTCATCCAGGCCGAGCTCATGTAGGCTGCCGAGGTCAGAATGCCGAGCTCAGAAGGCCGCCGAGCACAGAAGGCCAAGCTCAGCAGGCCATCGAGCTCAGAAGCCCGAGCGCAGAACACCTCCCAGAAAATCGAGCCAAAGAAGGCCGGTGCTGAGCCAAGTCCTGAGAGACTTTGGAGCTCGGGAGCCATCAAAATATCTCCAAAAGGTACAGGACGCCACTTTGGCTTCAAATAATTTCAATATTTTATCTATTTTCAGGTCGGAGAATCCAAAAAACGACCTACGGGTATCTCTATCTCCAACGTCGCCCCGCTCCGAATAAGGGTGCACGATCGCCAACGAATGAAGTCCATCTCCCGTATGTCTCCAAGATCGGATTCCCGACCAAGCCCGGATCCTCCAGTTAAAGGATTAACTTCATGCTACATCGACTATCGAGCTCGGCTCGATCTCCATCGACTAATCGAGCTCGGCTCGATCTCCATCGACTAATCGAGCTCGGCTCGATCTCCATCGACTATCGAGCTCGGCTCGATCTCCATCGACTAATCGAGCTCGGCTCGATCTCCATCGACTATCGAGCTCGGCTCAATTTCGGCTTGATCGCCAACAGACAAGGCCAAAGAAGGCCGCTGAGTCAACCTGGAGCACTTAACTCCAACTGCATGAGAGGTACACCCTACTTGGCACGTACATCTCTATACATACTTGGCTATATTACAGGATGATCGACGACTGGACTACTTCCTTCGTCCGAGCCAAAAAGCAGCTCGAACTCGGAAGTCGAGGGGTAGTGTTGGTGGAAAAATGGACCACCCCACAAATGCAATTATAGCACCCAAATCCGTCAGCAAGATCGAGCTCATCCAGGCCGAGCTTATGCAAGCTCATCTAAGTGCTCGAGCTCTTCCGCTCTCGAGCTCATCTAAGTGATCGGACTCTTCCGCTCTCGAGCTCATCTAAGTGATCGGGCTCATCTAAGTGCTCGGGCTCTTCCGCTCTCGAGCTCATCTAAGTGATCGGGCTCTTCCGCTCTCGAGCTCATCTAAGTGATCGGGCTCTTCCGCTCTCGAGCTCATCTAAGTGCTCGGGCTCTTCCGCTCTCGAGCTCATCTAAGTGATCGGGCTCATCTAAATGCTCGGGCTCTTCCGCTCTCGAGCTCATCTAAGTGCTCGGGCTCTTCCGCTCTCGAGCTCATCTAAGTGATCGGGCTCTTCCGCTCTCGAGCTCATAGGCCGAGCCGAGCACAGCAGACCGAGACCAGAAGGCCGAGCACAGCAGGCCGAGCACAGAAGGCCGAGCACAGCAGGCCGAGCACAGAAGGCCGAGCACAGTAGGCCGAGCACAGTAGGCCGAGCGCAGCAGGCCGAGACTAGAAGGCCGAGCACAGAAGGCCGAGCACAGTAGGCCGAGACCAGAAGGCCGAGCACAGGAGGCCGAGCACAGAAGGCCGAGCACAGCAGGCCGAGACCAGAAGGCCGAGCACAGAAGGCCGAGCACAGAAGGCTAAGACCAACAGGACGAGACCAGAAGGCTGAGCTGACCTCAGAAGGCCGACCTCGTCGTCTATATGCTGCGGCCATGCCCTGCAGCAGCCTTACCGCACCATGTTTTACTTGCCGGCCACGCCACGACATATTAATCAGGAACCATACTCTGCTATGACTGTCAACGCCTCATCATTCCCAAGAATGTACTGCACTGCGCGCCTCAAGCAAGCTCTGGCTGCACGCCATCTCCTCCCATGATGGGAACGGGCCATCCACGGCAACTCATTACTTCCACGCCCACGTCCAATCGTGACGGTAACCCATTAATTCGCCCAGTCACATCACAGGTAACCCTGCCACTCTCCCTATAAAAAGGGAGCTTCTCCCTCTAAATAGAGGAGGCTTCTTCCTCCCAAGGGGATTTTTCGGACTTCACATACAGTCCCTCTCTCTTCTCCAAAATTAAGCCCCCCTCTGACTTAGGCATCGGAGGGCCGGCGCTGGAAAAGCCCGGCCACCGGCTTCTTGCAGGTCCCCCGGAGGACGCCGCTCGCCGACGGATCGCCGTCCACCAGTGTTCGCCGGAGCTCCTCCTCCTCGGTTCGCGGCCGCCCCCGGGTCCAATTTCCAGCAACAGTAATCTATATGAATGTTGAAAACATTGTTACTGTAATCAAAGGTAGCCAATAGGACCCCTTTCCTTGGTGCTTATGCTTGGAAGAGGTCCTAAGTTTGAAGCCTATGGTGGCAATCACATTGTTTTTTTTCAATAGAAAAAACAGAAAATAAAAGAGAAGAAAAGAAAGAATGGTATTGGATGCTAGAATCCAAAAGATTGTTTTGAATAAGTTCAATACACTAACTTTGATGGGACTATACTGTACCTTTAGGATCCAAGCAAAACAAAGGAAACTAATTAAGCATGAATCTTCCCTCTTTGCAGGTCACTCACTACCAGGGATAATTGAAAACCAATCTATTTCACCTATACACAGTAGGAAGTAATAAGACAAAACTTGCATGTATCAAGGCCGAATTAGTTACAACTCATTTAACTTCTGAGTTTAGTGAACAAGCATGTGCCTAACAAAATAATAACAAAGGTGATGTAGCACAACTGCAGAAAAAGAAAAAAAAAGGAGGAAGAACAAGGGAGGAAGGAGGAAGAAGGAAGAAGAGGTTATAGAGACGCAGGAAGAAGAGAAGGAGAGAAGGAGGAAGAAGAAGAACAAGAAAGAGGCTAGGATTTTTTTCATTCAATCATCAATTCCCTCATACATAAGAGGGGTGGTCTTTATATAGACCTTACATATTGACCCAATTACATAAATCCAATTGACCAGTCTAATAACAAAATAACGGACCAAACTGACTTGACTAAAACAAAAACAAATAATGCAATAAAAGAAAATAACTCGGACTCAAATGGACCCAATCCGGGTCTGACTCAATCCGGGGGCTCAGGATCATCTGGACGAAAGGCTCTGATGTCCCTGATGTCCCCATCAACTCCTTCTGGGTGAGAAAAACTCGATCCCGTCGAGTACAGGTCTGGCCGGCTGTCGTACTGCTCCAGAAGATCGGGGTCAAAGTGCTGCAACTGGGCTTTGGAAATCCACGTCACGTCAGACTTTGGTCGACCTTTCCACCAAATAAGGTAACGTTGGTAACCACCATTCCTGATTAATATAACCTGCTCATCTAATATATGTTCTATTTGTTCTCTGCATGCATGAAATTTGGGAGGTGGTGGCTCAACAGCAGGTAATAGGTCAGGGTGTCCAACATGGGCAGGTATATCAATAAAGAGGTCAGAAGACATGAATATTGTCTTTTTGTATGGGACTAAATCTTCAATATTAAATGTCGCACTGATCCCATAGTCATCAGGAAGATCCACAATATATGTATTCGAACTAATTTTCTTTAAGATTTGGAACGGTTCCGCACTACAAGTTTGCAATTTCTTAAACGTTTTCAAAGAAAGTCGTTCAAGCCTAATTCTTATCATGACGTGATCTCTTTCACTTAACTCTTTATAACGTCTGCGTAAATCAGCAAGGGATTTATATTTTAAGTTATCAAAGTGACTACAATTGCTGATTTCTTGATGCAATGAATGTGGATGCGATGCAAATGATTGTGCAGACTCAAAGACTCTATGCTGATGAGACATAAAAAATAGGTCTATGGGTTGCCTAGGTTTGTAATCATGCACCACTTCGAATGGACTCATACCTATGGACTTGTTAACCGAACTATTATATGCAAACTCAACTGTCGGTAACATTAAATTTCAGGTCCTAGCATATGCATTCGGTCTGAGCCTATGATGTGGAAGGTTGGATAGAGATGCTCCGGGAACTAGATCAATTGCGCGTTGGATATCACGCATTGGAGAAAGTGCATCCGGAAGATCATCAAGGACTACATCATGAAACTCCTCTAGAAGGGAAACTACTACCAGGGAATGTTCAAGATTGGACTCCGCATGGGTATCTTTAGCTACAAGTGCCAACTCAGGTGACTGGCTCTCAATATCTTTCACTACCTCTTCGATAGTAGTGATGTGAAGTGGCTTGGTTGTACTTAGATCAATAGTCTTCCTTTGAAAAACATTTTGGACAAAGTCTAATTCTGTGGGTTCGTCTTCAAAGTCTTCTATATAGTCTCCTATATTTGGTTCATAGACTTCTTCGATATATTCGGTCTCTTGGATCCTAGCTTTTGGTTCAGTAATCAGGTAAGTCTTGGCAAGGCATTGGGATGCAATGTGGTCGGACTTTTGGCACCAAAAGCATTGGGTTTGGTTTCGAGAAGGAGGTTTGGAACCTAATATTCCTTTTTTCTTATCAGTTGAAGGGTTCGGGACAGGCATCGGAGAGGTGCTAGTCAGTGCTTGGGTTAGGCCGGGCTGATTAAGAGGATTGAAAAACGGTCTAGGTTGTGAGAGATAATTTTGGTTAGGTCGGGCTCCTAGGGCTAGTGGTCGAGGATCGATGGGCCTCACCACGGGTAGTCTTAAGAAACTATCAACATCTTGGGCCAACTGGTATGCTTGGTTAAGAGTGGTAATCTCTCGGAGGAGTAGTTCTTTCTGTATCTCCTCGCGGAGTCCTGTCCGAAACCTAGAGAGGGTAAGGGTCTCCTCTTCTATTACACCGCACTTCATATGAAACTCCTCAAATCGTGCGATGTAATCAGCAACCGTCGATGTCCCTTGAGTTAGTTTCTGCCACCTACCATAAGGCGTTGTCGGTACGAAAATGGCAGATACTTCTCATTTAGCTTTTCTTTCATATCCTCCCATGTAGTTATACGAGGAAGCCTTTGGGTCTCATACATATGTTCGACATTATGCCAGTATCAGTGAGCTTGCCCAATAAGTTTCATTTTGGCAAATCGCACTTTTTTATCGTCAGTCATCTCGTTCCACTTAAGGTAATTATCTATAGCGGCTCTCCAATCGAGATACACGCTTGGCTCGGGTTGACCAGCAAAGGTAGGGGCCTCTACTCTTACGGTACGCAGCAGCCTCTTATCTAGATTGCGTTGATGATCGGGAGGTGGTTGGTTACTAGGGGATGGGGAAGGACTATAAGTGGTGCCGTCAAATCGATTTTAGGTTGGGCTGCAATGGGGGTTGGTGGTTTAGGGATTCTAGAATTTCGCATGAGCTCACAGATCTCTTGTTTGAATTCCTCGTGCTAGCCCGCATGGCATCGAGTTGTTCTATGAGAGACCTCAAAATGTCGGAATTCATGGTAGCTACAGGAGTTTTAGGTTGATTGAAATAGTACTCCCTATCACTACGGGTTGGCATACAATGACGACACTAGGTGATGATGTGAAATGCAATGCCACTAATGAAACCCTAATAGATATGATGTAGGACCAAATTTGATGCAGGACAACCTATTAATGAAATCTATTATGATTTCAGATATCAGCAAGTTTTCACAAGAATAACATAAAGTTTAAATGTTGCTGATTTTTACTTCGGTTATTCGGAATTAAGGATTAAGATTATTCAATTTAAGAAATTAAATTGCAATCAAGTAGTACAGTTATTCTGATCCTAAATCAATCTGATCGAAGAATATTGAGAAACATCCAGTTGCTAGGGTGTGCTAATTTAATATCTAGATTTTAAAAGGGCAAATATGATGGGTTTGAAAGTAAGGGCGACGACCAAAAGCGCGGCGCAGCAAGTAGACTCGTCAAAGGGCTCCAATTAGATCCGTGCGCAGCAACTCGTCGGGCCTGCTGTGAAAATGGGCCTGTCAGGCTCAGAATCGGACAAACAGAGAGTCGGCCATGTGGGCTTTGAAGTGGCGGGTTGGACTTGTGAGTTGGGCTTGTTGAATAAAGAAAAGGGGAGGGGTCTGGTATTATGGTGGTGTCGGCTTGTTGTTGGATCCGATGGGCCATCGGGAGTCAAGGTGTGTGTGGGGTGGGGAGGAAACAAAGGGGAAAGGGTGAGGGCCGGAGATGAGGCCTCCAAGAGGTGGTGGTCGCAGTGGCGGAAAGGAGGAGATGGAGAGCAGTGGAGGGGAAAAAGGTGGCGGCGCTCTCGGGTGGCGAAGCAGCGGATGGCGACGGTGGAAGCGGCGCTGCAGGGGAGATTCCCTTGGGTCCGGTCAGTGGTGTCGGGTGGAGGCGGAAGCGAGGGCGAAGGCGTGGGGGGGGGAGATGGCGATGGGGTTCGGGCGGTGGGCACGGGCAAGAGCGTGAGGCGGCGATGGTGAGTGCGGGGCGGCGAAGGCGGGAATGGCGATGGCGAAGACGGCGGCGGCACGGGCGGAGCGGCGCTACGAGGGCGGCGGCGCAGCGTGCGGTTAGGGAAGATGAACAAAGGTAAGTTTTTTTTTGTCTTTTCTTTTTTTTATCTTTTTTTTTCAACTCAGACCCATTAGGATTCGGGTTATCGGGCGTGACCCGCTCCGAAAACCCATTAAGCGTCCATCATGTGCAAGTCACGTGCGTAGCTTTTTTTTTTGGGGATGGATCCGGGCTAACAGAGAAACGGGTAACGGGTTTGGATCTTACCCGTTAGGTTGGTTTTCTTCAACCTCTCGACGGATTCGGAAGGGCGTGCCACTCTTTGCGGCGGCGCTTGCGGCTGGAGCGGAGATCCTGGCCGCGGCTTTGCGGCGACGGGACGGCTGGTCACGGGTTTCGGCCGGCGAGTGGCGGTGAAGGCGGCCGTGGTTGAAGGGGGCTGGTGACAGCGAAGGCGGGATCGAACGCGGAAGGGCGGCATTCTCGGGTTTGCTGGCGGCGATTCCATGAGGTTTGATACCAGCGGCATGGGCGACCGACGGTGGTTTGGCGTTGCTAGCGGCACCTGGTGGTGGCAATGGGCATGGGTGCAACGGCGGGTGGAAAGGATCCGGCGACGGGGATTTTCCCCTTTCGTTCTGGTAGGAGCTGAGAGAAAGGGAGGGAAGTGTGGCCTACTTCCCTACGGGGTGGTGGTGTGAGTCGGCTGAGAGGGGGTGGGATTGGGAGTTGTGAGCAAGGGGGTGAGTGCGTGGCGAATCGACGAAGGTGTTTTCCCTATTCTTCGTGTGAGAGCCGGGAGAAAGGGAACAGGGGTGAAAACCGAAAGAGAGAGAGGGAGGAGAACAAAAACTGGATCATGGCTTTGGCAGCAGGGGCAAAGCCAACCTGGCTCTGATACCAAGCTGATGTAGCACAACTGCAGGAAAAGAGGAAAAGAAGGAGGAAGAACAAGGGAGGAAGAAGGAAGAAGAGGTTATAGAGATGCCGGAAGAAGAGAAGAGGAGGAGGAGGAAGAAGAAGAATAAGAAAGAGGCTAGGGTTTTTTCATTCAATCATCAATTCCCTCATACATGAGAGGGGTGGTCTTTATATAGACCTTACATATTGACCCAATTACATAAACCCAATTGACCAGTCTAATAACAAAATAACGGACCAAATTGACTTGACTAAAACAAAAACAAATAATGCAATAAAAGAAAATAACTCGGACTCAAATGGACCCAATCCGGGTTTGAGTCAATCCGGGGGCTCAGGATCATCTGAACGAAGGGCTCTGATGTCCCTGATGTCCCCATCAAAAGGAGCTTCTTTGCAAATAAAAGATTGTGTTTAGGAATACGTATGCATATAGTAGGGGTGGCAATATCATGTCCGGATGGATACGGGTTTGCTCTGAGTGATAAAGGTTCACCTTAAGAGTTGAAGCTAAAAGCTCATCAGCTTTGCAGATGATGAAGGTGTAGTTTGCAAATTCGACAATGAAAATTTTATGAATGAGAATGTGAGGATAGAGGGATAACTCCATTTTCAGATGCCAACTTGATCATTCCAACAACTAAACTGAGCAACCAAGTGGATCACCTTGTCTCAACCCCCTTCAATGTCCGAACCATTTTCTCTGAGCTCCATGAACAAGGAACAAAGATTTAGCATGACAAACAGCAGCTTTAATCCATTCCATCCATTTAGAGTTAAAGCCTCTCAAATTGAAGCGACGCCCCAACTAACACAATCAAATGCTTTACAGAAATCGGCTCGAGAGATCATCTCACGTGTAGTTGCAAAAATGTTCAATATAAGCTTTCTGTGAATGTATGCAGATTGGGCTTGATCAACTATGAGCCGATTCTAATCGATTTGATTTATCCGTGGGCTCTGAGTTGGCGCTGCGAACTGACTAGGGGATACAATTTTGAGTCATGCAAAAATTTATCAGTGAATATGTTTATTTGATGCTTCAGATTGTATAACCCCATCGTTTAAGACGTAAGCAAGCTTATAACGGGTATAACGGCTCTAATTGGCAGGCCTATAACTATAAATAGAGGCCCATCCCTTCGCACAAACCTTCTCCTCTCTCTCTTTCTCCCTTTTTTCTTTTTCTTCTTCTTCTCCGGCTTTTTCTCCTCCTTCTCCTCTTCTTTTCCTTTCGTATGTTGAGGCAATGATTATAGGCAGCTTGCGAAGGGATTGTTCTTCTTCTCCTCTTCTTTCCATGCCTCCGCCTCCTTCTTTCTTCATTAGCTAGCAGCAGCCATTGTTAGATGGGGGAGGGGAAGAAGACACAGTGGGATCTTTTCCCTAGGTCGGCTTCTAGTTCTCTTCCTCAAGATTGTTGGTCTTCTCTTTCTTGTTCTCCTTCTCCTTGTTCTTGGACTCCCAGGTTGGATAATGGCCACGATGTGGTGCTTCTCGTTATCTTTTTCCCTTTCTTTGTTTATGTTTCTGCTCTCTCGCTTTTGTTCTTTTTATTTGTTTCCCAAATTGGGAGAGCGGCATTGCTTTTGGGTTCTATAGAAGGAGGCTGTGATGATTCTTGAACGAGGGTTTTGCTACATTTTGAGAGGAAACGGCTATCTTCTTGACGGCGAGGCAATTTGGATGGTCTACTGCTGTTCTTCTGCAGGCAAGATCAAAACGTTTGCAGCCGTTTTGATTTATTAGTTGCAGATCAATTGGTGAATCTGAGCCTCCCTCTTCATCTTCACCTTCTCTGCTTTCTAATCCTAGTTTTTTTTTTGTTTTCAATATTCTTTTTTCTAGGGTTTTTTGAATTTCTTTACTATGATTAGTATTGCCGCCAAAGAATTCATAGCAAATTAGAGTTTCAAGAACCCAAACCCTCAAATTGCTATTCAGGCTGTTGGAAAACTTGGAGTTGTATTGCTTGACATTAGGTTTTTATAACATTCAAGGGAACTACTTGAGTAACTACAGGTAACAAGGGTTTTGATCTTCTTCTCTTTGTTCCTTTCTCCTTCATCATTCTTTATTTTTATTTCCTTTTAACGAATTGCGACAAATGAGAGCTTGGAAACTCTGCCATCCCCCAGACCTGGAACGGATTTTGATTTGTAGCCGTTGTAAGTTGCAGAGGTCATCACCCGAGGAGAAGAGTAGGGGAATCTTCTCCTCTCTTTTTTTTGTGTATGTACGTATATTGAGGCGATGATGGATGACTTGTAAAATTGCTCTTCTTCTCTTCTTTGCATGTCAGCTTCTCTAGTAATAGGTGAGGCATTTCTGGAAGGGATTGTTCTTCTTCTCATCTTCTTTGCATGCCTCCTCCTTCAGCAGCGATAGGGCGAGCAGATCTGGAAGGTCTGCTGTTCCGCAGACAAAAAGCATTTGTTAGATAGTGGGACGAGAAGAAGACAGTGTGGGATCTTTTTCCTAGGTCGGCTTCCAGATCTCTTCCTCAAGATTGGTTGGTCTTCTCTTTCTTCTTCTCCTTCTACTTGTTCTTGGACTCTCGGGTGGATAATGGCTGCAATGTTGTGCTTCTTGTTATCTTTTTCTCTTTCTGTTTATGTTTCTTCTCTTTTGCTTTTCTTTTCTTCTTTGTTTCTCAAATTCGGAGAGCAGAATTGCTTTTGGCTTCTATACAAGCTACATTTTGAGAAGAAAGTGGCTATTCTCTAGACGGCGATGCAATCTTGGATGGTCTGCTGCTGTTGTTCTGCAGGCAACCGTTTGCAGCCATTTTGATTTATTAGTTACAGATTAATTGGTGAATCTCAGCCTCCCTCTTCATCTTCGCCTTCTCTGCTTTCTAATTGCTGGGCGTTTTGTTTTTCGGAGGCTTATTTCGTTAGATGCTAAGACTAGTTATCTGCTTCTTCATATAAAGAGTTTGGATTATTTTATTGCTTTTATATCTCTCATCCTGCTTGGTTGTTGTACATAAATTTGTGCTGGTTGTTGTTTTGGTTGGCTGCCATTGCCTGCTCCATTTGATGACATGTGAATGATGGTCATCAAATTTTGAGCAAACCTTTTTTGGGTCCATTAGTCTTGGTGATGCAATTGGTTATCCACCTGCTTTAATTTGTTGTTGCACGCACCACATTTGTTGAATGCCCCAACATCTATTTAATGTTAGCATTATGTGGTTTTGTATGCTATTTTTTTGCCACTGTGACTGAGACACACATATAACTTTAGTGTTTTCATGGATGGATTATAGTAATTTCTGTGCATTTGTTACCTCTTGCTGTCAACTTTGAATGATATGATCAACCCTTTTTTGGTAGATGCTGTTTGTAGGTCACTGTTGGTCTAAACTGTGGATGAAATAGTCTGCTAGTTGATTGCATTGCCGGTCATTGTATCTGGCATTGATAAATAGTTAATTTTCGAACCAACAATTTTTTTTTGGGGCTACGGTAATGTGCATTTTGTTGTTTTAATTCGATGTTCAATAAGCATTATTCAGTTGATCTCACCTAAGTTCAATCTTCACGTGATGCTACAGGCCTTAAAGCATTCACGTCATAACTTATATTAATTGCAGTTGTGTTCCAAAGTATCTCTGTTCCCTTTTTCATTCTTATCATATCTACAACTGAAGTGATATAACAAAATCCTGACAATAAATTGTTGGGCTCTTTTACATGAACTACCAGTTTATGTGTGAATCTTATTGTGCTGTTTTTTTCCTGCAATTCTTTTATGTCTCTTGTTATTAAGTTAGTTGAAATGCCTGCTTCACCATTGGATAACTTTTTCTCCCATTTGTTGTGATTGGCTAATTAATTTAATTTGTTTTTTATTTTTATTTCTGCTCTCATTTAATTTGGGATGCTCTGGTCTTTTGCTGACATTTACATCCTTGTTTTCTGCACATCATGATAGTGATACCGCTACTTTTGCCCCCATTTTTAATTAGTCAAGCCTTTCATAGTAGATGGATGCTGTTTCTAGGTCTCTGTTGGTCTAAAGTCTAAATTGTGAATGAAATAGTCTGCTAGATGATTGCACTTCCCGTCATTGTATCTGGCATTGATAAATAGTTAATTTTCAATCCAACATTTTTTTTTTGGCTATGGTAATGTGCATTTTGTTGTTTTAATTCAATGCTCAATAAGTATTATTCAGTTGATCTCACCTAAGTTCAATTTTCACATGATGCTATAGGCCTTAAAGCATTCACGTCATAACTTGTATTAATTGCAGTTGTGTTGGAATGTATCTTTGTTCCCGTTTTTATTCTTATCATATCCACAACTGAAGTGACATAACAAAATCCTGACCATAAATAGATGGGCTCTTTTACATGAACTACCAGTTTATTGGTGAATCTTATTATGCTATTATTTTTCTGCAATTCTTTTAGAGCTCTTGTTATTAAGTTAGCTGAAATGCCTGCTTCACCATTGGATAACTTTTTCTCCCATTTGTTGCGTTTGAGTCTTGACTAATTAATTTAAGTTGTTTTTTCATTTTTTTCTGCTCTCAGTTAATTTGGGATGCTCTGGTCTTTTGCTGACTTTACATCCTTGTTTTCTGTACATCATGATAGGGATACCACTACTTTTGCTCCCATTTTTATGTGCTGTGTATGTTGCTTAATCTTTTATTTGACAACATTGTTTGGTTCTCTTAGTACAACTTTCAAATAGTATCATTTGCCGTTGCCACGAGACAATGACATGATATTCTGAAAATGCATTTGCATAATCTCAGAACTATTAGACTAATCCCTATATAGCTCCTATCCCTTTTTGAACAAGTTCAGAATCGGAAGAATTTCTCATTGTTTTGTCTGCTGGCCATCAGTTATGGTTATATCCTTGTGACATACCGTGTGGTAATTCCAATCCTTTAATTTTTTTATTAACCTTGTTGGTTACATTGAATCCGCATGACTTTCCATTTGCTTGGAAATCATTTCTGCATGTTGTTCTAGATACTTTACCATTCCTTTTTCATCCTCTCTTTCTCTTTAATTTCCATGCCTTCATGCCTGAGTTTGCGCTGTAATTTTAGTATGTTTGTTAATGTATTGTCTTGGCAGGGCTTGGTGCAGTGGCAAAGCTGCTCCATTTTGACCTGTGCATATCATGTATTTGAAACACTTCTCGAGATCTTGTGTGGCAGAAACTTTGGGGACGCCTTTTTTTGAATGTATTATGTATCATAAAGGTAAGATTTGTGATATCTAGGAATGATTATATTCTATTGAGTTGTGAATGATTGTTTTAGCCTTATCATTTTGTAGGATGTAGTCATATCTGCTGAAGTTCAAATGGACCAACAATTAGCATATACTGGTTGACTCAGTGATTTATTCTTGAAACTGAGATTGATTTGTTACAAAGCCAAATATTGAGTATTGTAGGTAAATTGTCTGCTTTGGTTTCTTAGAACTCACTTCTGAGCTATTGTTGGACCCTATGCTGCAGCTAAAGCCCGAACCTTTTGGGTGAAGATGACAACATCTTTACCCATTCCTGTGATATCCTTCAAATGAACTATTACTACTCCTGGTCATCTCATCTTATAGGGGCTAGATTCATGATTTTCTGTGGAAGCTGTCCTCGATAAATCCTAACCATTGATGTCTTTTTAGCTAGCATATCTGATTGGTGGAACAGCATGCTAAGGTCGAAAAACCATCTGATCGCAGTATTTCTTGAAGTATGTAAGTATATTTTGATTTATTTCCCAACAATTTATCTTAGTATTACTTTTATTGCTTATGGCTGTGATTTCTTCAATCAGATTAGCTTTTTGGCCTGTTCTTGACGTTGAACAAGCATCGATAGTGCTGGACATCATATTCTAGACTAGTATACTAGATTAAATTATTCATGTGTTGCTGACCTGTTCTGACCAGATCTTGATTTGAAAGTACTGGTAGGTTGTGAGTTGGGAGGGAACCCACTAGGGTCTCTTGAGTCATATTCAGATATGCAGTAAACCTTATTTATTTATTTATTGTAGTAGACCTGTTTAGAAGGAGCATGGACAGGCATACAATGTGACAGATAATTGCCTTCTCAAAGAGCCGGTTCTTGTATGTTGGTAAACAAGGCTCGGCCTTCCACCTCTCCTGTCTCCTAGCTTGAGGAGGTGAGCATATATAGTGATTTCTCAGTTACCCTTCAAGCATTGTTCCTTCTCCTTTTCTTCTTCGCTTTTTTGTGTGTATGGATGTATTTATGTATGAATATTGATGCAACAATGGGTGACTTCTAAAATTGTTCTTCTCTTATTTGCATGCCATCTTTTCTAGCAATAGGCGAGGCATTTCTGAAAGGCCTGCTACACAGCTGGCAACCGATCTGTATTCATTGCAAGTTGGAGAGTCATCACCCGAGGAGAAAAGGGGAGGGGGGATCTTCTCTTTTTTGTGTGTATGTATGTATATTGAGGAGATGATGGGTGACTTGTAGAATTGATCTTCTTCTCTTCTTTGCGTGTCAGCTTCTCTAGCAATAGGTGAGGAGCTTCTGGAAGGTGGTGAATTTGAGCCTCTTCTTCCTCTTCCCTTTTTGCCTTGAATTTCTTGTTTTTTGAAGATTATGTTTTTTTAGAATATTTTAATTACATTACTGTAATTAAATTTCTTCTGATGTGTTTTTATGTTGTTCCTGAAGAATTCATAGGATTTGGAGGCCGATGAAAGTTTCGGGATAAGGATGGTATCAATAAAGGTACGATTTTGACTTCGAAAACTCAAATTCTCAAAGTTTGTATTTTGGTTGTCAAAAATCAGAAATTGTTTGCTCAATACTAAAATGTGTTACATTTTTACATTTTCTCCTTCACAAAATCCTGATCATAAATAGATGGGCTCCTTTACATGAACTACCAGTTTATGGGTGAATCTTATTGTGCTATGTTTTTCTGCAATTCTTTTATGTCTCTTGTTATTAAGTTATTTGAAATGCCTGCTTCACCATTGGATAACTTTTTCTCCCATTTGTTGCGATTGGCTAATTAATTTAGTTTGATTAGGAAAGTAAGGTAAATAGGAGTAATATATTAAATATTTTCATTATATAAATAAAAAATATAATAATATTTTTCTACTATAATTTAAAATTATCCTTCAATAATAATAGGATAATAATATGCTTAGTAATATATTATAATATAATATATATATCATTAAAGTAATATATAATATCAACATAATATTATATATATATATATAACATTGACATAATATATTGATGGTATATTGATATATCAATTTTTCTACTAAATTGTGGGGTATTTTTGTCTTTAACTTTCAAGGATTACTGCCCTAGGGTGATCTTGAATTCTCGACCTCAAGGATGGGTATTCCATCATCGAGTTGGGCGGTAATTTGAGAAGTGGAGGTATTTAGGATCACTATGGTGCAACCAAACGCGGTGATCTCATCATCTCCACCCACATCACTCTTGATCCTGAGACGATCACCTCATACCAAACGCCCCTGTAAGACATAAGCTTCAAAATGATATTTATAATAAGGGTTCCAAGAATTAGAAGGAGCATGGGCAGGCATACAATGTGATAGATAATTGCCTTCTCAAAGAGCTGGTTCTTGTATGTTGGTAAACAAGGCTCAACCTTCCACCTCTCCTGTCTCCTAGCTTTCTACTTGAGAGAGGAGATGAGCATCTATAGTGATTTCTCAGTTGCCCTTCAAGCACTGTTCCTTCTCCTTTTCTTCTTCGCTTTTTTGTGTGTATGGATGTATTTATGTATGAATATTGATGCAACAATGGGTGCTTTCGAAAATTGTTCTTCTCTTATTTGCATGCCATCTTCTCTAGCAATAGGCGAGGCATTTCTGGAAGGACCGAGGAGAAAAGGGGAGGGGGGATCTTCTCCTTCTTTCTTGTATGTATGTACGTATATTGGTGAGATGATGGATGACTTGTAAAATTGCTCTTCTCCTCCTCTTTGCATGTCAGCTTCTCTAGCAATAGGCGAGAGGAACTTCTGGATTTGAGCCTCTTCTTCCTTTTTCCCTTTCATCTCTTTTGCATTTCTTCTTCTTCTTTGTTTCCCAAATTGGGAGAGCAGCATTGCTTTTGGGTTCTATACAAGGAGGATGTGATGATTCTTAGACGAGTGTTTTGCTACATTTTGAGAGGAAAGCGGCTATTCTCTCGACGGCGAGGCAATCTTGGATGGTCTGCTGCTGTTGTTCTGCAGGCAACCATTTGCAGCCGTCTGTTACCGCATAGAATATTTATATGTTCTCTCCGTAGAATATTTTTGCGGACTGTTCCTGTATAGAATATTTATGCGGACTGTTCTTCGAGTAGAATATTTATGCGGACTTCTCCAGATAGAATATTTATGCGGACTATCTTCGCATAGAATACTTATGCGTACCGTTTCTGTATAGTATTTTATGCGGACTGTTTCCACATAGAATCTTCATAGGGATTTTCTCCTTATAGTATTTTATGCGGACTGTTTCCACATAGAAACTCTGTGCGGCCTCTTTCTGCACAAAAACTTTATGAGGACAGTTTCCGCATCCAAGGTTTTTGCGGACCGTTTCCGCATAATATCTCTATGCAGACATTTCCCGCGTAGAAATAATATGCGGACAGTGGCCGCATAGAAATAATATGCAGACAACGTCCGCATAGACAATATAGGATCAGTATGCGGACAGAGTCCACATAGAAATAATATGCGGAGTATTTCCACATAGAACGTCTATGCGGACTGTTTCCGCCGCATGGAACGTCTATGCGGACGTTTCCGCATAGCATAGTCTATGCGGACCGTTTACGCATAAAATCTTTGTGCTTCCTGGCCATCCTGCTCACCGTCCGATCGAACTCCCTGCTATTCTGCAGCGCGTTCAGGGCTTCCAGCCCGCCCAACGGATTCTCGTTCACGAAGATCTTGGGCACTGCAGCGATTCCCGTCCGTTGGATCAGCTCCTTCTCTCTTGATGGGAAGACGTGGACGTTGATCTCGATGTTGGGTAGAGATGTCTCTCGTAAGCCGCAGTCGAGGCAGCTGGACCGCGAGAAGAAGGCTCTCCGCCCCTTGAATATTCTAGTTGTTCATATCTTATCTGCCGACCAAATTCCAGAACAGATGCAATCTATCCCAATATACTTGTTAGTTAAGTTTATGCTAGTACAGGTTTCCATACAGTTATGACTACTGATTAGAATATATTATTGATGATGAAAATTCTGTTTATCAGTGGAAGTGTTCTGGTTATTCTTAGCATTATCATGTGGTTGCTCTGAAGTCTGAAGACTCGTATCTTATTTTATTTGAGAAGAAAGATGAGGCAGCCCATCAGTTCCTTTCATTTCATGAGAATTGAGGTGCATGCAAATACAATTATGGGAATGCCTAACTATTTTACAGGAACAAGTTTTACATTTCATAAGAATTCAAAATCCATATAAATTCATTCGTTTCTGAAGACCAGTATGTAGTCTTATTAGGTGCTTGACCTAATCTCGTTATTGTAATTGAGCTGAGACTCCTAAATTTAAGTCTGCATCGAATATTTCCAGACTCTTTTGTTTTTTTTGACTTCCTAACCAGATATAAAAACCATTAGCCTCCCTATGTACCAATGGTGTTATGCTGCAAAAGCCTTCAAAATCTTGAGCTGACACCTGCCAGATCCCGAATTCTCCTGTAGAGAAATGCGAGGCCACCATTTTGATGTATCAGATCAAATGCTGCCTGGAATATTATGATGCATCACCAGGTATCAGAAATCCATCCCTGGCTATCCTTATAATTGGTCTCTAGATGATGTCCTTGTTTTTCCCGAGTGTTATCACAGCAACCAGTAGAGACCTCGAATAAAAAGTTTCCCAGCCCTCCTGCTGCGTCTCCAGCAAAATTCCTCTCGAGTAAGATTAGGGTCTTTGAATTCCTGAGCTTTCTCTGAACGATTTATGGACGATTTTGTGGAGTGAACTAACCAAACCGTAAATTTGTGGATCTTTATTGGTGAATTTGAATATGATTTAAAGAGATCTGCGATTTCCCAAGGGTTATCACTTAACGATTTAGCTGGTTAATTTGAAAATGGCAATGCTTTACAGATTTCCCGCTAATTTCCCATGATTTCCCGCTAATTTGACTTACAAGTAACAAAGGCTATTATATCAGCAAGCGTGACATTTCAAGAGCCGTCTGGAAATTTGGAACACAAAAATGCTTAAATGCAAGGTATGCCATCAAGGTTGCATATATTTTCAAAAAAATTGGTAGAATTAAACAACCGTCAAAAGATATTGCTGAAAGAACTGAAGTTGCTTAGGTGGTTGGACGGCTGGAGAGCAAAACATGGTCCAAGTCGCTCCAGTTTGGTAACATTGACGTTCGAAAAGATGCCTAGCCTGTAGCATAGAAAGTCTTTTAAAAACGTGATTGCACAAAGGAAAAAAAAAAATGTCCGCATAGAACGCCTATGCGGACAGCCACCGCATAGACAGCGTTGCGGACAGCCACCGCATAGACAGCGTTGCGGACAGCCTCCGCATAGACATCCTATGCGGGCAGATTCCGCATATAAAGCCTATGCGGGAAATATCAGCATAGACAACATATGCGGACATATACCGCATAGAAAAGCCTATGCGGGTGTCCGCATAGAACGCTTGTTGTAAATGGTCGCATAGACTTCCTATGCGAACAGATTCCGCATAGAAAAGCCTATGCAGGTGTCCACATAGAACGCCTATGCGGACAGCCACGGCATAGAACGCATATGCGGACAGCCTCCGCATAGACAGCTTCCGCATAGAAATCCTATGCGGGCCGATTCCGCATATAAATCCTATGCGGACAGATCTCGCATAGAACACCTATGCGGATAGGTTCCGCACAGAAACACCTATGCGGGCAGATGCCGCATAGAAACACCTATGCTGGCCGATTCCGCATAGAAGCCTATGCGGACTCTTTCCGCATAGAACGCTAGTATATTTATGCGGACAGTTAAGATAAAATCTTTATGCTCCCTGGCCATCTCGCTCACCGTCAGATCGAACTCCCCCTATTCCGCAGCGCGTGCAGGGCTTCAGCGGATTCTCGTTCGCGTTGATCTTGGGCACTGCGGCGATTCCCGTCCGTTGGATCAGCTCCTTCTCTCTTGATGGGAAGACGTGGACGTTGATCTCGATATAGGGTAGAGATTTCTCCGTAAGAACGATCGGACGGCCCCGCAGTCGCGGCAGCTGGACCGCGAGAAGAAGGCTATCCGCTTCTTGATTTCCCGACGATCCTGGCCGTCGATCGGGACATCCTTATCGTCGAGCTCCTCTTTTGGCCGCACGATCACTTTGAGATCAGAGCGGTGAAACTCCTCCTGCGCGGCGGGCCGAGCGGTCGCTAGCCCCGGCCGTGGTGCCGGTTGCGGCAAGGGGGAAGGTGGAATCTTGCCTCGGAATCTTCGCTGTCGACTTGATCATCTCCGGCGAGCTTCCCCTCGGAATCTTGGCCGTTCTCTGCTCGATTGGTGATTTTTTCGCCGGAATCTTGCCTCGGGGAGTTGGAATTGTGATGATTATCTTCGTCGCCGGAGGCATCTTTGTTTTCCGGTGGAACCCTTGCGGCAGCGCCTCCCATATCCGGGTGCTTTTCATCGAGGTCGATTTCCTTGCCTTGTTCGCTGGGGTGGGATTCAACCTGAGAGGGGGATATTTACCGGTTCCTCTTCCCCCATTAATGTTTATTTCTCTTTTCTCAAAGTGAGTGAACTCAAATGCATCCTTTGAGTATTTCCTAAGAGAGTCCATAAGAAAGAGAAATGAGAGAGATTTTTATCGATCAATTTTGTTGATTTTCACCGACGGCTTCTGGATTTAGCTATCAATTGCTTGCATAAGGACAGAGCAAATTTTAGTTTAAAGAGAGCGCCTTCCATAGCATATTCTTAATCAAGTATCATCTATAATAATTTATTTTACTTACTCCATGTAACAAGTGTGCCAAGAAAAAATTGTTTGTTAAATGAACAAAAAAATAATAAAAATAAATTAAAAGATTTTTGATGCTAAACACTAAAGACAACACTACTTTATTTTCCACCCTCGATGCTGTACTCATAGGGATGGTGCATCACACTCTTTACATTCTAAAATTTTTGCTGAAGTCACGATGTTCAAGACTCTTTAGTTAATGTTTGAGTATATAATGCCGTGGAAAGTAGTTTTCGTATATTTAATTGATCATGAGAAAGTGATACATGAACCATTTAAGACTTCAGATTATGAATGAGGTTTAGGTTTGAATGTTGTTTAGCACTGACTTGGCTTGTGGGAATCTTGTCGTACCAAACTGAATTTTGGATCCACACAGCCCTCTCCCAAGATGAACCAGCCTAAAGTAATTTATAAACCTTGAGTAATAAAACACCAACATGGTGCATCAGGACATTGACACATGAACGGCAAAGGGCATTCCAGTTGATCTCCTGACTGTTTTTTTTTATACTTCTCCTGATAAAAAATAGGAGCATCAAAGTTACCAGCAGGTAGGCATCCAGTGCAGAGTATTTTATCAGACAGTGGTCTTGCACACAACCACCTATTTTGTCTGTCCTACTGTCATCCAGGAAAAGTAGAAAGAAAAAAACAAGTTGCTTTTGCCAACCTAAAACAGGGGTTTCAATATGAGTTGCTTTTGTAATCGGGTCAGGTTAGACGTACCTTGTATCATGTACAAGTTTGGAGCCATTAGTTTGCTAAGGTATGATTGGATTGACTAAAAAGTCTATGCTGTTAACGATTATAACAAAAAAAAAAGAGTGAAGGACATAACACAAGAAACAATGTCTAGGATGCATCACATTCATCATCTTCATTTTCTTTTATTCTTTGGTTAATCTTTCCTATGTTGATATCCAATTCTAGTCCCTTTTTTTTTTTCTAACACTGGCTCACACACGATGAATGTGGATGCGGCCAATAAAATCAAAAAACAAAAAGACTACATAAGAGCTTTGGCACAGATACGCGGTCCGTCCAGATAAGGCTTCCAAAGTGATGAGCCACAAAAGAAGTAATTTAGTCTGCACCACCGTTTAGCTCTCGATAAATGTGCGTGGTCTGGTGGGAGCCGCACTCTTTCAGTAATCTGCGAATATCATAGAGTAGCGGCCGATTTTCAACTGTACATTTCTGACTCCGGATCCACTCAATTCTAGTCCTTTTCATTGGTCCTTTTTATCTACTATTTGAACAAGAAAAGCTTATTTATTGTTTTTGACCAAGTGCCCTTTTATAATTGGGATGCTTATTGTCCCACTCCTCTGGAGTCACCATGGGTGACATTTTTTTTTTTTTCTTGATGTACTCTCTTTTTCTGCATTTCTACCTTTCATACAACATATACGCTAAATTTTAGGGTAATTGATATTTGACGGCCTAATTGGATTGATGGAATTATTTATTTATTGATTTATTTTCGGTGTGGATAAGGTTGTTGATAAAATCCCTATCTTTTTGGAACGCCGTGGCAATAATAGCATCAGCAGCAATAGAAATGCTAAAAGAAAACCTAAAAATCTTGAGTCCAGACAATGCTTAGATGGTGACTAGGCTCTTCTCTATGGATGTATGGGATCCTCCGGGTTTCAATTATTCCAGATCCAAACCTATTGGATTTGTGATCTAAATTTTGTTCCATACTTGGTTTATTGAAAAAGTGGGTCTACTCTAGGTTCGGCTATCATAAGAAAATCGTGAGTCTTTGGATCATGTAAGGGTGTGTTATGACACATACGCTATCTAATATGTGTTGGATTTGGGTTGATATAGATTGGATTTGAGCCCTCACTAGCTATCAAACAGTAGATGTTAAATGAAGCTAAAACCAACCATATTTCAAGGAGTTCAACAATGAAACATCAATCAAATGCTCATGAAATTAAATCATGAATAGCAAGCACTTAATAGTTTCTATATGATTAACTAGATACTGAAATGATAGACTTAATTTAAAGTCCGGTACAGATATTCAAATATATTTTAACATGTAATTACTTATTATTTTATCTCATTAAATTATAAAACAAAATTTTATATAACAAGATTTTACAAATTAGAGTATAAATATACTCATGCATTTATGGGCTGTTGAGTGCAGTACATGAGAGGAAGATTTATCATTTCTCAGTAAGAGCTAGTTGCATAATTGCTCCAGTGGAAGAATTATAATTGCTGTCCAATACTTGTCAATGGATTGATCAAGAAGGCCCATGGCTTAGGTTAGGGGGCCTCATTGCACTTGGAGGGGGGCCCTAGCTTATCATCTCCTCAAGTGGGAGAGTGGAAGTCATTATAATTACTGTCTATATCATATGTAAACCTGTTATTTAGTTGGAAATTGATTGTCTTGGGTTTAAAATTTCAAACCAAGGCTAGGTCCAAAATTTTTAATGTGCCAACAATTGGTCAGGGACCTCGAGATTGGGTGTGGCTTGGCACCGGCCCGGCCAAGTACCTTGGGTCGAAGTAACAGTAATATTTATTTATTTATTTTATATCGGCAGCTCATCTACATCGAGTGTGAGTACAATCTAAGAAGCCAAATAATAGAAGAGAATGCAAGGAAGGCAAAATAGAGTCATGGGTCTCTCAAATAAAATCTCCGAAATGATGAGCCGCATAGGATGCCACCTAACCTGAAAGTAACTGTAATATTCAAAAATTATATTATTATGTGGTTGTGCACCATACCGATCATCTCATTTCATTCTTATGGATCTTTGTCATCATGTGCAGTGATTGGCCCACAATAACAAGCTGAGGTAATTGGAGTGATATTAGAATCATAAACTTCGCTGGTTCATGTTAAGCTGAGATTCCTTGAGCAGCGTCCGAACAAACTCATGTGACGGTCCGTCTTTCTCCTCTTCCAATTGGATTGTCTTGGAGCAGGGTTTTTGAAGGTTTAAAAATAGAAAAGCCTAAAAATCGATAAGGCTTCTCCTGCCCTTTGTCTGTTTTCTTTTATCTTTTGATGATGAAATTTGGTTGCGGCATTCCAAAAAGAAAAAAATGGAAGAGATTAACGGGAATGGAAGTGTGATGTGAAATGGCAGTATGACGTTTGTGGATGAGGAAGCAGTGCTAAAGATGCCGTTCTTCGTTCCCACCTCGAAAAGCTGATCCAAAACCAACCCAATATTTCCCCCATTCGTCTAAAACTAAATAATAAACAATTTCTTACCTCCGCCCGCCCGCTGCCCCTACTTTGTCTTCACGTAGAAACACACACACACACTCCCTCTCTCTCTCCAATAAACGAACCACCATCTCTTATCTCCGACCCATATAATACTTTAATCCACACCACATGCTATATTCTGGTTTCACTTCATTCGCTCTCCTCCTCTAAGGAACAAAGGTTCTCTTCTCTTCCATTGCTCTTCTTTTTTCCTCCTTGCTTAATCGTGTTCTCTAGTTCTCATGAGTTTTATTGGCTAAATTTAATCACTGATTAGCCATTTGGGGCAGTATTCTTTATCTTGTTTTTTTTGAGGGGGGAAGGTGATGGATTCTTTCTCATTTTGATTGTGTTTGAGTGTATTTGCATGCATGTATACATATGCTTACGTTAGATATTTGTATGTATGCTTATGGAAATGTAAGTTTCTCTTCTTTCTGGTAGACATGATTAGAGTATGTGTTTACTAGTATGGATTGGATGCTAGATATTAGGCTGTGAGCTTGCTAGATTTGATATGATTTTTTTTTTTTCTGATTGAATTCTTGCTTACTCTGCTGTAATGAGGTGAAATATGTGCTCTGATGTTCAGATCATCTGTTTTCTAACAGTTGATTCTGTTGATTGTCTTGAGTTGCAGAGGTGAGTGATACTGCAGCCATGAGCATGGAGATCACCAACGTTATGGAGTATAAGGCAATCGCCAAGCAAAAGCTGCCAAAGATGGTCTATGACTACTATGCCTCTGGTGCAGAGGATCAGTGGACTTTGAAGGAGAATAGGGAAGCATTCTCCAGGATTCTGTGAGCTTCTTCTGTTGATTCTCTGTGTTTCCCTTATGTTGATGTTTGCTTTTATTGATTTGAGATTGGATTTGGTGCTCTTCTTATAGTGATAAGGATGATCCAAATTCCACACTTATTCCTGTACCATTAAAGCCAGAAACATAGTCTTTTATATTGATGGTACACCAGCAAATGCTCCTTTCTTTCATAAGTGGCAGTTTTTTAACACTGTCCAAAAGAACTGCACTTCTGGACATATTGTTCGTTGCCGCAGGCCGTCTAAATTGTCAATATAGTTATATCTTAAGCATATGATTCATTTAGTTCTTGATGGTTGTGGACACAAACTTTTGGCCTTTATTTTGGTAGGCAAACTCATACTAAAAATCCTATGTGCATCTTTTTTCAATTGTTTATATTTAGGAGGGAGGCTATTGTCTTTCGTGTAATTTACTCTTCTTCCTGCAACTAGCACATTAGCTTCCTTTGAGATTTACCTTTTCATGGTGTGGTTAGCACAAATAGATGTGAATGAGAGTCTTTCAGAACTCTCATGGCAAGTTCAGTAGTTCATCCTAACCACAGAGAATATTTGCTTGACATGGTTTAGAATTATTTTTTTTTAAGATGTTGCATTATTTAAAATATAATTCATATGGCAAAGCTGTAGTATGAGGATAATTGTTTATGGAGTAATAAATCATTTTATAACTAAACTTAGATAGGAAATATGCAATTTTGTCAGCTGCAGTATCTAAGATTTTTCCCCATCCTCTGTCTTATGTTTAAACTGAGAATTTCATAACTTTCAGCTGGTTAATATGAGGCCAGTGCTAAGATAACTGTTTCCTCCCCCCACCTTTCTTTGAAATCTCTATATATTTCATCCTTTCTGATATACTGGAAAGATGGGTGGCATGAAGGAATATATCGCTGAAGAATTACTGTAAGTACACAAAGCTTGTCAACTCTGTCACTTGCAGGATTGGACTTCATTTTTTCCTATGCCTCTCATTGAGCGCATTATCCTTCAGCTGTTTAATGTGGTGTCAGCACTAAGTTCACTAAGAGTTTGTCCCTATACGTTTCCCTTTTTTCTTTTTGCAATAAGATGAAGATGCCTTATCTGAATGTGTGGTATGCATTCGTGTTTCTCACCTTTGGTTGTCTTTAAAATGGTACAGATATGTAATGCACTGCATCTTATATAGAATTGCAATGCATGCTGGAATTCATCTTACTAGACAATGTACCCTAGAATTCATCTTACTGAACCTTCGTTGGCTGTGAACTAGGTTTCATCCACGTATACTTATTGATGTTTCCAGAATTGATATGGCTACAACTGTGCTTGGTTTCAAGATATCAATGCCAATTATGATTGCTCCCACCGCAATGCAGAAAATGGCCCACCCAGAAGGTATTTGTATCCCTGACCTTGTACCCATCATGCTTGCACCAAGTTTTAGGAATTTGTAATAACTCCATTGGGTGCTTTAAGCCTAGTTAGACTCAAAATGAAACTGTATTGTTGGATGTGTGAGTCCTCAGTTTCATACTACAAGCTGAAAAACAAGATATGGTATTCTTGTGTCTCCATTTTTAAATTTTACCTTTTCCAAACATGAATGAGTTCTCAAGGTATTTGTATATATCTTAACTGTTTTTAAAGAAATGAGGATACTATATTAACTTGAGTCATCTTGTTGACTCATGACGATGTTATAAGTTACCTCACATAGCAAATAGTATCTTGCATGGGCTTGCTCTTAGGAAAAAGCATCTGACATTGAGTCTGATATAATGCCTCAGGAGAATATGCAACTGCAAGGGCAGCATCAGCAGCTGGCACCATTATGGTTTGTCATTGCCTTTTTGTACTTTACAGTTTAATGATTTGGAAGTAACACCACTGGCAAAACTTATGCAGACTCCAAGAAATAACTTGCCTTACTGTAATTGGATGGCAAACATCAGTTTCTGCTGCCAAGACAAGCACTAATCACTACCAAACCACAGCTGGCTTTCAGGAACCTTAGCATATTATATTGTTGATGAGAAAGATATCTTGCATCTAGCTTCAATAAGTGTAAAAGTTTAGATTCCTCTCCATTCAAAATTCTGTTGGAAATGGGCTCTTGATTGTTAGATAGCTCATTTGTACTTCCTCTCCATATTGACTAACCAAGAAATAAGAATAATGCACATGGAGATTGCCATTGGCAAGAACACTTGTTTTGTCTCTGATTTCTACATGTTTTATTTATGTAGTTTCTGGTAGAACTTTCTATTGTGTACATACTTGAAACTGAGTTGAATCTATCTCAAGCTGGTTAGGCAAAATTTGTCTACCCTAATAGAACAAATGACTGCTTCCCTGCCAAACAATTTGTTCCTTATGATGAATGTCAAAATTTGATTATATCAGGATGAGAAGCCAGTTAGTAGAATCCTGCCCTAATAAGAATTCCCAGCTCTAGATTCAGTAGTCAGGATATAGCTCCTTTCAGGTGCTTTACGTATTTGAGTCCTGTTTATGCTTTCGCTGGTTTCATTTCGACAAAATCAGCTTCCCGACCTTGTTTCACAAACATACTTCATTCTGAAAGGAAGGAGGATGGACAAGATGCAACTGAAGACCAATTACCGTCCGAGATGATTCATTGTTCGCCTGAATGGCATTCTACTGGCACTCCTAGAGCTTCAGAAACTGTTGTGTTTCAAAAATTTATTTTCCTTCTGATGCTATCTTTTGTATTCATTTCCTGCTTCATGAAATGAAACCATGGGGAAACCCATGTTACCTCTTAAAGAGAAAAAAAGAAGAAGAAAAAGAACTGGCTGCAGCACCTTGTGACCTGGAATATTTGATTGCAGAATAGACATTTGTCATGTATGAACTCAGCATGCCAGTGCTTCTTGCCTTGTAGGTTAGGTTTTGTAGTAAAAATCAAAGAATTGAGATTACATCTGTGAATCCTAATTTGGCCGTCTGCCAAGTTAGTTGCAGTACCTTGGCAGAGCTGTTCAAAAAGAATATTCCTTTGATAAACATACGTGATTTCATGTCAAGTTTTGTCCACTTGCCAAATGCCATGTCTACGTCAAAAAGCTTGCCACTTCCATTGCTCTTTTCTCAATAGGAAAAAAGAATGCTGCCTATTTTTAAAAGTAAAAGACATTGCTATTTTGTGCTCTCTATTAGACACAATTTTGAGCATATGCCCGTCTCTCCCTCTCCCTCTCCCTCTCTCTCTTCCCCTCCCTTCAACCCCAAACTTTTCATTTTTTCAGAGCAACTGTTTTTACCATATTATTGTTTTCCCATATATCAATTATATATATGCTTGTGTTACTTTGATTTGCCAATTTCAACATGAAATGTGCGCATTAATTATGTTTTTATTCCTCCATTTGTTTCTATAGACGCTGTCATCATGGGCTACTTCCAGTGTTGAGGAGGTTGCTTCGACAGGACCAGGAATTCGATTCTTCCAGCTCTATGTAAATAGTTTCTTCTTCTTTCTTATCAATTTTGTTTCTTAGTTCTCTTTATATGTTTTCTGTAAGTTTTCCCGGGATTTGTTTGTTCTCATAATTTATTCTTTACTTTCTTAGGTCTACAAAGATAGGAACGTAGTTGCACAGCTTGTAAGAAGGGCTGAAAGGGCTGGTTTCAAGGCAATAGCCCTCACTGTTGATACTCCAAGACTTGGGCGCAGGGAAGCAGACATCAAAAACAGGTATATGCTAATTAATCACTTAATTGCTTCGAACGAGTTATATCTGTAATAATTTGAGACTATTGACTTCTGTGGTGCTTGTTAGTCAAAACTAATCAATACCAGTGTTATCTGCAAGTTTTTTGGGCTTAAGACTCTGTTAACATGGTTGCACTTGGTCGTAACTGGCTTATAAAATCACCTTTCCCAACATATCATCCATGGATTCATTCATAGAAAAGCAAGAAGAAATTGGCATAAAATTAATCACTAACTCCAATATACTTGTAGAGTTGTCGAAACACAATACCTTGAAAAGGCATCTGAAGAAGTTGCGAGATTCCACTTGACAAAGGGTCATGTCAAATGCCAGTTGCAAATTCTGAATACCTTGAATGGATGCTATTCTTCTATGCTCTTTAAGTTTGTTAACAAATAAATCTCTTCATTTGTTGTTTGTACAGATTTACCTTGCCGCCATTTTTGACGCTTAAGAACTTTGAGGGGTTGGACCTTGGCAGGATGGATGGAGTGAGTTTAAATTTCTCATTCAATTTTAATTCTTTGTCGATCAATCTCGCCAATACATTTGTGGTGTTGTGCAGACCAATGACTCTGGTTTGGCATCTTATGTGGCTGGACAAATTGATCGATCACTAAGCTGGAAGGTATGTCAAAGTTAATTGGTTAGTGTTTGATTAAAAAATTATTACTAGCCTGAGTTGTTTGGGATTTTGACCACAATCCACATTAAATGTGCTGCCAATAGGCTGGGGCCATGTAATGATCAAGTTATTATTGTACCACCTGTTGATATTGAAGCAGTTTAGCAAATAATTCAGGTTGCTTTACTTGATTTATGCCCAGCAGAATGATAGCATTCATTACTGGAGTGAAATTCAAACAACTAAACACTTCCATATGTGTTCATTAATTGTCCATACAAGACAAGCATGAATTGATTCTCAGTTTGGAGAATTGCAAGTCTATCATAGTAATAACCCAAAACTGATTTGATCTGTCGTTTTGGTTAGTAACAATTAAACCATTGTTTCCAGTTCATATAGTTGTTTCAATTCATGAAAAAAATATCAATCCAATATAACCCTTTTTCCTCTTAAAAGCTTAGGAACTTGTAAAACTACATACCATCTCTTGAAACGCTGATTTAATTAAAGTTGGCACCAAATGTATTCCTACAAATAAGTACTTTAATTTTAGCTTATGTATGTATATGTGATGTATATATATACATATCAAATTTGGATCCATTTCATAGTCTTTAACATATTTTTGCAGCCAGCTATCAACCTGATGTCAACCCTCCACTTCTCTCTTCCAGGCTTAGGACTGGTAAAGACAGTGTTAACAAATTAAGTGATGGGAAATAAATAAAGTACATGAAAACAGATTGTATGGAGGAAAAAAGAGAATGTTAAGATGGATGCATGGTAAAACTAAGAAGGATAGATTAAGAAATTAATTTATTAGAGGAGCTGTATGAGTTGCACAAATTAAGGACAAATTGATAGAAAATTAATTGGTATGGTATGGATATGTACAACAAAGATTTGAAGAGGCTCCTGTAAGAAGAGGTGTTGTAGTTTGAGTTGAAGATCGTAAGAAAAGAAGAGAAAGACCTAAATTAACATGGATGAGACCGGGGAAGAATATAGAGAAACTTGGAATAACATCAGAGGTGCCACTAGATAGGAATATTTGGTGGATGAGGATCCCTAGAGTTGACTGCAAATAGGGAAAAGGTTAGGTGATTATGGTTATGATATATATCCATACACATACATACACATACATACAAGATCTTGATTTTTAAGAAGAAAAAAAGTACATAAATCTACAGAAAAAAGATGTGCACACACACACATGCTATAATAATGTTAGTTATATTGGATCTTTTTCTTCAATTCTCCAATCCTTTCTGAGGTTATTTGCTTTGGATCCGGACAGGATGTTAAGTGGTTGCAGACAATCACTTCTATGCCAATTTTAGTGAAAGGAGTCCTCACTGCAGAAGATAGTAAAAATTCTCTTTTTGTTATATTATGTTCCTTCTTCTTTTTTTTTTCTTTTTCAAAGAAGTCCATACATGTAATATTATTTTTTAATTTAACAAATTCAGCAAGGTTGGCCATACAAAATGGTGCAGCTGGTATCATCGTGTCCAACCATGGAGCTCGCCAGCTTGACTATGTTCCTGCTACTATCACTGCTCTGGAGGAGGTACATTTGCTTATTATACCAGCTTTAGTCGTTGTATAACAAAGACAATCCACTCTAGATTATATCAAAGGATGAAAATCTTTAGTGTGCCATTGTTAGTCTGGATGGGCCTTTTATTACAAACTAAGGCATGCTTTTTTTCACATAAGATGAAATAGCCTTGTGCAATCTTAGTATTCTGGATTCTTCAAATATATTGTGTGAAAGTGCTTCCTTGCAATATCAGCTGAAATTTGATGATACACCCTCATGTTCGTAATTCAGTTGTGGCTGCACGTCAACATCCGATTAGGCATTTTAAAATAAGATTTAACTTATGCTTTGAGTGGTGGTACATTCAGGTTGTCAGAGCTGCAAGAGGCCAAGTGCCTGTCTTTCTTGATGGTGGTGTTCGTCGTGGAACAGATGTGTTCAAGGCTTTAGCTTTGGGAGCCTCTGGTGTATTTGTAAGTGTAAATTGGAATTGCTTTGGTAGAAGGAATGACATGCAATAGGAATTGGTCTTGCAATATTTTTCCCTATATTGTTGTTCTAGTTGCATGATCATTTTACCCAATTTATTTAGGCATCAGGACGGCTATTACTTTTGCTCAGTTTATTTTCCTCATGTCACAAGGATTGGATTTCATTCTAGTATCTCACACTGGCTTCAGATTGGAAGGCCTGTGGTGTTTTCTTTGGCTGCTGAAGGTGAGGCTGGTGTAAGAAAGGTACTTCAGATGCTTCGCGACGAATTCGAACTGACAATGGCATTAAGCGGTTGCACCTCACTCAAAGAAATCACTCGCAGCCACATAGTGACTGAGGCAGACCTGCATCGCCCTGTATCCAGGTTATAAATCACCTCGAGGATGATCGCACTCCCTCCCAAGGACGGAGAGCTACATATAATTCCAGGAGCCTATTTGTCCAGGGGATGGAATTGCAATGGATTCCAGGAAGTCTATGTTTTCATTTACTGTTATAAATGCTGCCTCCTCTGTATATTTTTGTTATTAGATACCTATTAACCTTAGCATAAATTTCAAATTTTGGAATTTGAATCCGCTTTCTGGAATACCTACCAGATGCTGGTATGATGGCTTGCTAATCTTCTGCTATTTTATGATGTTCACAGTCCAGTTGAAATGAAAGTTCTGTTCTATTTTAATAAAATTTGCCCACTGAAAACTTTACAAGAAGCATAAGAATGCTTCTTGTAAAAAACGTTATTGGAATGCTTGACAGGAATTGGTGAAATGTTTGATGCGAATGCCAAGATGCCTGACAGGAATTGGTAAAACTGTTGCAAGAGATTGTTTTGACCTCTAGTCCATTGTTTTATCAAACTTAGAATTAGTGAAAAGAAAGACAAAATAGGCAATCCTCTGCTTTTCGATGCCTGTTATGATAATTTCTGCTTGCTTGTTTGGCACCCTAAATACTCAACCTTTGCAGTTGGTTAATAATAATTGAGTTTAAATGCAGTAGGTCTAGGAATTAAAGTAGGACTTTGCTTCTCACTCCACATTCATATCCAGACTCCATGCAAAGAATGTTTGAATGTTCATTTATCTAGAATAAGAGACTTCTTAATTCTCGACAGATCATATACTGGTTGGATGGAGTGCCTTCTTTTCCACAGACAAATGGGGGGTTCCCCTTGGAAAAGGTTAAAAGTTATGCATGTGAAATCAGAAATTTTCTTAAACATGCGATTATTGTTTTGTCAATAGTTTTTCATGCAAGTTTGTACCTCAAGCTGACTCCAAAAGAAAGACTTAAACCTTGGGTCCTCATGGCATTAATATTTTAATTTCAAGCTTCTTGAGTACATGTGATGCATGTGGAATAGGAGAAAGCATGCTGAGATTTAAGTGCATGAATAGTTGTCATTTTCAGATACCAGACTCAATGGAGTTTAGTTTGAGAGAATGATGGGAATGATCTATCAATTCATTTCAAGGGGAGTGAAGTGAATGCAAGCATAGGAAAAGCTTAGAGAAATATATATTTGCTTATAGAACATAAGCCACTAGCTCTCTTAGCAGAATATAAAGAAGGCAGCTCAAGCAAGTATCTTCTAACATTATTGATAAATAGAGTTCCTGCACATTCTTTGCCTCTTTAATACTCCTGCATGTTATGTGGTCCCTAAGAATTGCAAACTTTCAGGATTCATTTACAATGATAGAGCACGGCTTCACGCATTAATTGGGGCCGGCTTCAAAGCCTTTCCCATTATATTTTATATAGTAGAAGTAGATAAAAATAGATAATTGGAGTAAAACAAATTTTTGTTGTTGAAGATCCAATTGTTTCTGTGTCCCCAGATCAACCACCAGATAGCCATCATAATTAGATCCCATCCTTCCATGAAATGTTTCATGACCTAAGATTTTTCCTCTCTTTCTTTTTTTTTCAAGAAATAACTTAAAAGGAAATGAATAGCTTCTATTTGTCTAATGGTAGATCCAATGGATCATAAATCAAATCCTTCAGCATGGTTTAATCTACATTTGAATTGAGTCAACTTGAAAACTTGATAGAAATTTTTAAAAACATGAAGAACCAACCGTACAAATAATTGCAAATAATAATAGTTAAAATATAAAAAGTTTATTTTTAAAAAAAGGAAAGATGGGAAAATCCATCCTCTATTTTATTTAGACCTTGAAAAGGATCAATACAAATGATTTCTCTCGTTGACGACATATAAGCATATCCTTCACATTCAAAAAAGACACTTGAGATTGAAAAAGACACATTCCCTATTTGTGTGACTTGATGTTACCCAGCTATGCAGCCCAAGAGAGGGATGAATTAGACTTTTCAAAAACTTTAATTTAAAACACAACGGAATAAAACTTGACGAGTGTGTGTGATTTGCAATTAATAATGAAAAGTAGGTAAACACGCAAGGGTTCAAAGCACACAAATCAAACATTACAAACACAATAAATTTGTGGCGGTTTGGTAACAACCTTGCATCAAATCTACTCCCCAAGACACCATTTTTAGAAATTTTTACTATAATCCCTCCAAGATTACAGTCCAAATGTTTTGATCGGGATCACAATCAACCGAATTGATTTTCACTGGAAATCAACCAAAACCAGCACCGAGCCTATTTTCAGGCTCAATATTTAAGGATTGGATGGACCTTTCCCTAAGTTTCAGTCTCTGAAACTTGTCGCAACAGAGTACAAAAAATAGTATGTAACACAATAAAATATAACTCCTTAAAGACAAATATAAAGAATAAATAGAGCTTTGAATCAGTTAGTTGGCCTTGAATAATTTTAAATGCTCTTTACCCACTCCCTCAATAGTGGAGGATGTGATTTTTCAGCTCTCAATGAATGTACTTAAATCTTCTCCTTTTTGAATCCCTTTTCTTCTTTCTCTTGAATTTTTAATTTACTTTTCCTATCCTTAATCACTTCTCTCTTCTTTTTTTCTTTTGGCATTTTCACGCATTTATACCACTAAGGAGTAATTAGAAGATACTTCTAGCCATTATTCAAGCCGAAAGAGCCGTTGTGAGATAAGGTCGTTCTGATTTACAGAAAAACTAGCTATTACTGTTGTTAGGCACGGTCAAGTCGACTCGTCTTTTTTAAGGCCCGACTCATGATCTTCAAGGGTTGACTCGTGATCTTCGAGGTCGACTCAACTATTGACACGAGTCGACTCGTTATCTTCATGGGTCGACTCTCCAATAAGTTATTTTTAACTACTCTCTATCTTCTATCTATGACCATTCAAGAGTTGACTCGTTTGCTTTTAGGGTCAACTTTTGTGTAGCAGGAGTCGGCTCTTGATCCTCATGGGTCGATTCACAAAGTTGCCGAATTTTGCTACTCTCTGTCAACTGTATGTGGCCATTTATGCGTCGACTCATTTGCTTCTGGAGTCGACTTTTGTGTAGCAGGAGTCGGCTTGTGATTTTTATATGCTAAGTTTTTTTGGCTCTGTCTTTCTTTTGAGACTATTCTAAGATTGACTCCTTTGCTTCTGGGGTTGACTCGTGAAGACACATCAATCTATATTAGTGTACCAGGTTCGACTCATTATATTCTATAGGTCGACTCTTGAGATAGCCTAAGTTAAAGTTTGTTATCATTTCATATGAGCATTCAAGGATCACTTCAAAGTGTTTTTTGAGTCGAATCTTTTTTTTTTGAATAGCTAATTAAATTCTATTTCTCTTTATTTGAGAGTTATAGAAAAATGTCTTCTTGACTTCTGGCAAGTATTTTAGTACGCTCCAAAGATCTGATTAGTGTACATTTTACTCAATTATTTTGTATCATCAAAATCAAACTTTTTGGGTCAACACTTGAACTAAACTTATATTTAATGTTAAAACTAGTCTCATGCACTACAAGTTAGGGGTTTTGGTTTAACTCCAAATCTAGTAGATGAGTTAAACCAAATCCCCTATCCTAATTGGCTAATATTTTTGACTTAAATGACTAAGTTCTTTTATAGATAAGTTAACTCCAAAACCTTCAGCAACCCAAAAGATTAATAAAATCAAAAGGTCTACCTAATAAGATTGGAATCTGTTCTAGTGTCCGTTAATATTCTATTCTATCTGAAAACCTAAGTATTTAAATAGATGGGCTCAAGAGTATATAAGCACTACAAAAGTTCTTAACTATCCGATATGGAACTATACTTTCTCAAAACCAATGAATGTGATATCTTTAATAGGTGATTCCTTACTCACGCTAGTTGAATTTTATAACAACAAAAGAGGTTTTTTTCCTTTAAAAAGAAAAGAAAAGAAAAAGTAGATGGAAAATAGATTTACTTGCCCATAAAATCAAGGATCATAACATCGTTATATCTAAGAAGACAATTTTTTTTCTTTACAGGATTCGGGCCAGTCTATTTTAAGACTATTCTTGATTACTCATGAATATAGGTGTAGCCAGTATATAATCCTATAATTTTGTTGATTTTACTGATTCAATCGTAAATCTAAATATTTTCAGCCCAATCACCCAAATAGGATCTAACTTGGAGGATTTAAAGACTAAAATAAAATCGTAGAGCACGTGGCTTTCAACTTATATGTGATTGACCGGTTCCAACTTATATGTCGACTTTGATGCGTTTGTCGCCTCCTGGACATTGTTTGCGAATAGTTTTGATCTACATGAAAAGCTAGACCTAATGCGACCCTACAACGTACGATGTGACAGGACTTGTTGATGCATGGTGTTTTGTGGAGTAGATTCAATGGAAACAAGAGAGAGAGTGTATGTGCGTGCAGTACAATACATCCTCTGGTGCATGTATCTCACATGAGTACAGTACATCCTTCGGTGCATATAACTCACAAGAAATTTTTTAACCAGCAAAAAAATTCTTTTAGAAATAATGGAGGAAGTGAGACACCTCCAATTTATTGAACTTAGTAAGTATTTACAGAAGGAAAAATAGATGAGTAATAGGAGAAGAAAGGAGAGTAGAAGAGAGGTTAAGAGATTATTTACAACAAGGGGGGCAAGGGACTTCGGGGCCTCCTATGGCTATCTAATGTTTTCTCTGTGCATAGACTGCCGCAAAGATTAAAGGTATAAGTTTTTTTTTTGGAGAATTAAGTTGAGAGAAGAATTCTTCTAAGAAAATATCTTGAATTCTCGTGCCAAATTTGCCAGCTTTGAATCATTAAGAGATATGTTTAACATTTTAAGCTCCGAAAAAGATGGCATCACTACTTTGAGCAACCCTTTTTTTAATATCTTACAATACATAAAGAAATTCTTTAACTACATGAATAACATGTCTCCAAGTAATATATGGATGTCATTTTGGATTTAAATACAATCCATTTATTTGACAACTTTTAAGTCGGAATAAGAAACATCTTAAGGAGTGTAAATCCACTTTGCTATCTCTTCGTTCACCAGAACTGGAATATACATACTCATGTACAGTTGTTGGTAAAGGTTTCTCTCCAAAGTTAATCAGGCAACATAGTTTTTGATGGTATGCTTCCATCTCTGTTGTTCTATTTTTCATTTTAGCTCTACACAATTGTATTTTTCTTTGGAAAAAATAAAAACTTTATATCAGTCGTGCGAAAGTCTTTAAGAAAACCAGGATCGTGATAATTCCACCATAATTCATTATTGAAACCAACCAAAGGATTTTAACATGCACAAAATGTTACACTAAAGAAAGTATACGGTTCTCATAATATTTAGATACATGAAACCAAAATCAAACACTCCTGACAACCCCTAAGGGGAGAAATAAGGAACGAAAGACCAAGCTAGCTATGATGCCGAAGAGAATAATATCTCGTGTCGATAATTGTAAGGAGAGGCAGCATTTATTCTCATCTTCCTCTTCTGAAGGAACCGCTGCAACGATCGTTTCATCGATAGCCCTTGGTCAAGAGTCTGCGGCAAGGCCTGAGGAGAGAATACCGGAGGTTGAGGTGGAGATGACTTGTTGTGATTCTTTTGTTGATGTTGGTGTTGTTGGTGGTGGTGTAATTGGTTCTTCTTCATTCTGTCATCCATCTCTCGCTTGGCCATAGATATGATGGCCCTTGCCTGTCCTAATTAAGCATAACAAGATCATTAACATGTTATAGTATTGGTTTTGGTGTTGCGTCAATCCGCCCATGATAGGTTGACATGATCCATTTTATTTGAAGAAAAACAATCCTTCAATGATACTTATTGGATATCTCATAACTACCAAAGATAGTTATTTTCTGCATCTATATATATATATGGGCAGTTGCAAAATATAAAAATAACAAGAGAAAAGGGAAAACAATGTATAAAGAAAAAATCAAAAGAAGAGTGATCTTTCTTCATATTTTTTCTGGCAAAAGGGGTTATTGAGTTGTGATCAAAAAGCATTTTTCAATCCTGTAATTATACTTATGGCTACTGATACAATTCGATATATAACAAGTAAGTATGTTTTCGATCCATTTTAATTATGATAAATTTTTCTACATATAAATTGTCTGGAAAAAAGAAGAAGAGAGGAAATAAAGAGATACACAATTGGATGGGTTTCGACACCACTCTTTATACGCTGCTAAATTGGATTCAGAAGCTAGAGTTGTTGTTGTCAAAAAAGCCTAGATTTTGGTTTGAAATCAGAGAACCAAAAGAGAAGGAAGAGAGTGGCTGCAAGGCATCCACGCTATAGAAAACGTCGACCGAACCAAGTCCATTCACACAACCACCATCTCCTCCCATGCATCCAACAGTCCGACTGTGTTGTTCTCTCTCTCCCTCAAAGGAAAAATTTTCTTTTATATAATCTAAACTCTAGAATAAGGAGAATAATGTAGAATTTCAGAGAGAAGTGCTGATGTTGATTTGAGGGATCATGGTAAGCAAGAAAACCGTAAAGATATTGAGAAAGAAGGCTAACCTGAAACTCTGTGACGTCGCAGACGCAAATCCTACCATTGTAGAAGATAGTAATCTGCTGTTGCCGCTGCTCCTGGTTCGGTTCTGAGTTTGCCGACGATCCACCGATCCTGAAAATTTTCAAAAACTTCCATTAGAAAACAATAGAATATATACAGAAAGCAAAAATTGCAAGTGCAATGGATGAACAGATATTGTTTTCTTGGCATCTTGATTGCAATACCTGCTGGATTCAGCAGAAGAACAATCCTGGCTGCCGCCAAGGCTGAGATGCAGCTCCGGTTCGCAACCATCTCCGATCATCTTCTTCTTCTCGACTGAAACCTCCTCTTCTTCTTGGAGAAGAAGGCTTCGCGTTTAGTGGGTGGAGATGGAGGGATAGAAAAGAGAGGATTTTATATAGACAGAAAGATGAGAGAGAGAGAGAGAGACTTGATACGGCGGTGTAAATCGCATGTGGAACACAGGCTTTGCATGGGAAATTCTTGGAGTCGGCACAAGACGCAAGTAGATCTTTTCCTGGCTTCAGTTGGGATCCCATTTGGTTCCCCTCGCCACGTTTTCTTTATCCTTGTTCTTTTTCTTTAGGCTGGATTCTCCTGTGGAAAATGATAGATTTCCGGATATCGTGGTCGCCTACTAGTCCACAGATTTTTCTTTCTTTTTTTCTTTTGAAGGGGTTTGAATGAAGGCTTCGAGCACACATTTTTTAATAGGATCGGTCCAATGAATGTGCCTAAAACACTAGCAAAAAAATGTGCCTAAAACAATTATTATGGTCTGTCACCATCAAATGTACCTGATTTCTTGTGGACCAAGTTGTAAGCTACGTGGTTTTGATCTCCATCACAAGTTTGGATTTAACCAATTTGTGATGATGTCCGTCCATAATCTTGTTGAAATCAGCCCTTAACAAAACAAAAAATTGATTTAACCAAGTTATGATTACACTCATAATCTTTTGAAACAGATCCTTGCGAAAGAAACCTAAACCTAATAACTTGTATTAGGAAAAGTTATTAGGTAAGCACTTTTATTAAGTAAGTCATTAGGTCAGAGTTTGACTACTAAAACCAGATTCAGTTAGGAAAAATTCTGATATAAGAACTTTTATATAAGAGCTATTACTTGTGTTTATAACAGAAAATGGTGATTAATAACGGAAAAATTCTGCAAAATTCATTGTTAATAAAATATATACACTACTTGATCATCTGATTCCAAAATATAGAAAACAATATTTTATTTAGATGCAGTGTCAAATAATGGTTGCTAATATCATTATGACCACCAATAATGGGCCCCTTTGAAATGTTATAATTACAGAT